>NW_027498200.1:0-135723 GCF_021521415.1 Bidens hawaiensis | reverse complement strand
ACCCGGCTAATCCCAAAAATTGACGAATTTCCTTCGGGGATTTACGTACTTGCCAATTCTTAATGGCCTCAATTTTACCGGGGTCTACTTGGATTCCTTGTTGATTCACAATATGCCCTAAAAATTGTACTTATTGTAACCAGAATTCACATTTGGACAACTTGGCATATAACTTTTCTTGCCTCAATAACTCCAAGATTACCTGAAGATGTTGTTCGTGTTCCTCCTTACTTTCAAATATATCAAAATGTCGTCGATAAACACTATCACGAATTTATCAAGGTAAGGTTTGCAAACTCGGCTCATGAGGTCCATAAACACTGCAGGGGCATTGGTCAATCCAAACGGCATAACCAAAAATTCATAGTGACCATACCGAGTTCGGAATGCTATTTTTGGGATATCTTCTTCTTGAATTCTTACTTGATGGTAACCCGATCTAAGATCAATTTTCGAAAAATACTTCGCACCCTGGAGCTGATCAAACAAGTCATCAATTCGGGGTAAGGGGTATCTATTCTTTATAGTCACCTTATTCAATTCCTAAGAATCAATACACATCCGAAAACTCCCGTCTTTCTTTTTCACAAATAACACCGGTGCTCTCCATGGTGAATAACTTGGTCGGATAAAGCCCCTGTCTAATAATTCTTGCAATTGGTTAGATAGTTCTTGCATTTCAGAAGGTGCAAGTCGGTAAGGTTCCTTAGCAATGGGAGCTGCTCCCGGTATCAGATCAGTACGGAATTCAACTTGTCGGATCGGTGGTAAACCATGCAACTCATCGGGAAATACATCTGAATACTCGTGTACCACTGGGATGTCTTCTATTCGCTTTTCATCGGGGTCGTTGACTGTTACGCTTGCCAAGTATAATGTACGACCTTGGCGCAAATACTTTAATGCCTTAAGTTGGGATACGAGAGGCAGCATAGTACCAGATTTCTCACATTGAACAGTCATCGCCTCATCATTCGAAAGAGGTATCCTAACAGTCTTATTCTTACAAACAATTTCAGCTTTGTACGTAGACAGTCAGTCCATACCGACTATAACATCGAAACTTCCTATTACTACATGCGGGTCTTGTCGCGCTTTGCCCGATCCTATTACAAATGCGCGTCCCCTAGCTGCGTTGGAGGTTGATGCTTGTGCTTGGTTATGCCTTCTCACTGCACCCTGGTTCAGCTTGGGGCAGTATCTCCGAAAATGTTCCGTACTACCACACTCGTAGCAGGTACGGAGGTTCATGGTGGGTGGGGTTTGTTGATTGAGTCGTGGTTGGGTTGGGTGAGGTCGTAGTTGGGTTGGTTGTTGTGGTCGGTTTACATTGTTGGCGGGGTTCTACAACTGGGGGCATAATGTCCAGTTTTTCCACACATGTAACAAACTACCGGTTTACAATCGCCCATATGATGAAGATTACATTTTCCACATTTCGGTAGTGTCCCTTTATAAGCTTCTTGTTTCACGTTCGAACTGGTCATGGCATAATTTCGAGTACTCGGACGGGCTCTTATATTTTGAGGGTTCTCTTGCATCCTTATCCCATAATCAGATCGTTTCAAACTCGATGTTTCCCCCGGCATTCTTATCACACCACTTCTCATAAGATCAAAAGTAACAACACCCGCTTGAGATACAGCACTTTCCAATGTTGGGTGGGCTACTGAATTAACTATACTCCTCACGGCAGGAGTCAATCCCCAGATGTAGCGTTCAATACGTTTAGCTTCTGGAGTAACAAACCACGGTACTAAGCGAGAGAGTTCATTAAAATGGTTTATGTAACCCACGTGGTCAGCACCTTTCATTTCCAAATTCCACAATTCATGTTCCAGTCTTTGAATCTCACTTTTTGGGCAAAAATGTTCTAGCATAAGGGTTTTAAGTTCGGTCCATAACATACGGTTTATAGCATCTTGTCCCCTTATTTGGACCACTGTGTTCCACCACATCAAAGCATGATCCAGAAACATACGCGTAGCAAATTTGACTATACGGTCTGGTGGACATTCACTAATATTTATCACGGACTCGGTCTTTTCAATCCATTTGACCAATCCGTTCTGTCTCTCAATACCTTTGAATTCAGTCGGTTTACACGATGTGAACTGTTTATACGCGTAATCCTGACGTTGGGGTTCGGGATTATTAAGATCATTACCAGTATTTGGTTGGGTGTTATTATTAGCAGTTGTGTTGATAACCAATACGGGGTTTGGATTCGTGACATTATCGGTGTTCAAAACGGTCTCAGGGTTCCCAATGTCATTAACAGTCGGGTGAGTATTATTATTAGTATTAATAACATTATCAGTAGTCAGCGGGTAGTAACACCCGGGGCTACATTAGTGTCCGGCGGAGTTATATTAGCAGTGGCCGTGGTGGTGCTCGTAGGTTGATTAACAGTATTGTTAGCACGTATGCCTGCAGTGACTTGTGCTACAATTGTTGGTATCACTGCTTGTAGGTGGCGAGAAATCATTTCGCCCACCTCCGCCTCAAATATAGTATTAGTTTTCTCCGGGACCATTCTATAACATAATCATAAACACACAACTATTCCAAAGAACACATTTGTATTACACATAACTGTTACTGTACGTATGTAATCCAAACCCAGCACATAGACTTAACCTGGTGTAGGCCAGCTCTTAAATAGATATACTAAAATTTGTCACTATCAATGTGTGTTCATCACTACCTGTTGTATATCCAGCATGTAATCATATAGCTCACGTCTTCTATATATGTTGGTGATTATTGATACTAAGTGCTTTAGTATCTGATTAGTCAATACAGCTAACCAGGCTGGGTCGGCTAAATGGGAAGGTTCTGGATCAGGTACATGTATACTCCATGTAAGGAAAGGTATCTCGGTAACATAGATACTGAAGGTTCTTCCCCTATGATAAGTCAATAGGGGTGAGGAAGGCATACTATCAGGTGATGGTACACACGTACGGTCAGTCTGACTAGCTCTATGAGTGGGTGTAGTCACCGGGGTATGGTGTGATAATGGTGTGGTAGATCTCAGAGCTCTAGAAAGATAGTGGTAAGTATTGGTGGCTCTTTCTCCTAAGTCATTTCTAGGGGATTCCCTCGGGGAATTAGTGTCACAACGATAGCCCGATAAATCAAGTTGGTCAGTAGGTACCTCGAGCAGGACCACAACATCCCCTAAGCGTTCACTCGTTTCCTCCTCTGATTTCTCTTCGGGGTCCTCTTCTGGGTCCTCTTAGTCATCATTCAATACCGGTATTTTGTTAGACAGACCATATTGTAGTTCTTGACATATTTCTACACAAGGGTTAGTAATAATAATAACGATTCTTAATAATATTAGTTTTAATAATGTATAATATTAATTACGATTTAGTACATACATGTATTCGTACACATTAGCACAAATAATCCTTTATATATATATATATATATATATATTTATATAATAATATATTTACACACATATGTTGTTGTTTTTACCTATCGGATTGTTTATCGATTTCATCTCGGATTCCCTCGTACAAACAAGTCCGTTATTACGTTCCGGACCATAATAACCCACTTGACCATTCGAATTCATCCTGAGAATCATCAGAAAATATTATTTTATTCCCAGAGCTAATCGAGCCTACGGTTATATTAGGGTATCCTAAGGGACATCCGAATTCTTTATAACCAAGGGCTCTGATACCAACTTCTGTCACACCCCGACTAGGTAGTTGCGGAAGAGTAATACGGGAATGTAAGAGATAACACTGGTATCAACACATTATTTATAAAGAAATTCAACAAACTAATTTACATCATATTACATTGGTAGGTACTAAGTTTACAAACTAGATGAAAATCACATAACCAGTTCACGGGCTTCTTATTCATTACTACGTATTTGCATCTATTCACAGCTATTCAACTTTCCTTCTAACACCAAGCACGTAAGCAAATCATTCCAACTTCGGCTTACCTGAAAAGCATGTTAAAACGGGTCAACTACGTCTAGTTGGTGAGTTTCAAGTTTCACGAGTATCAACGAAATCAGTATACGAGTTCGTAAAGTTTACAGTGTGTATGTATACATGTATGTGTATGATGTATTATACTACACCACAAGTGAAACCGAAACAAGCTAAAACACATGGCCACTCCTGCCCATGCACTCCCGTTGGCATTTAACAGCCACTTTGCCCCAAGTATGTACTATGTCTAACACCACATAGCAGTATGTAATAAGTTTAAATGACAATGTGCAACTGGGTTAACATGTTCCGGCATACCCCACCGGCCCTGTCAGGTGGGTTTGTCAAACCGATAGTACTATCCACACGTCACCGGCACGTAGTTAATCACTTGTGTTTGTGGGGACTTTCAAGTGTTAGTACTTAGATAATTCACATCATCACACGTTTTCAAGTATATAAGTATATGCAAACATGCTTTCCACCCCAAAAGTTCGTAAAACAGTTTAGAAAGTGGGGTCGTGAAACTCACCTTATTGTAGTACGAGCAGGTAATATACGTCAATAAGTGTTATGCCTCGATTATAACTCGTATCCTATAATCGGTATCGTACTGTTAATACTAGAACAGTGTTTAAATCAAATCGGATTGTATAACTAGTCTGGTTATAGCTGTTAGGCCCAAAACATGACCATAGTTTTAGATTGTGACGTTGTATACTATGAAATGTTTAAAACTAAATTTGGCTCAGTTTCACCGTTTTCCGAGCCTAGCCAAGTTGATCGTTTATGCGTTTCGAAAATTGGTAAGATCATATAAACTTATGTAAACATATTGATTGATAAAATGATTTGATTTATAAAAGAATTTTAAGGTTTCGGTATCTGGATTGATCACAGGTTTCGTTTCCGTTTTCTTACGGTTTTGGTTATACGAAGCGCGTACAATTCATCCGAATTGTCCAGAATTCTCGTAAAAATTTTGTTTTTATCAAATTCACCTAAAACTATGAAATTTGACCACTTTTGATAATTTGACATACCACTCAGTCCGTTAAACACAAAACTGCCGGTTTCGTTAAAACAAATATAGTTTAAATCTTTGATTATTCATAATTAATTATGCACTTATATATAAATTATGGAAATTTTTGTAAAAATACATTAAAATATGGATAATTTTATAAAAATACTTTCAGAAATTTTATGATTAATTATCTATTTATAAAAATTCTTTAAATGTGTTATAATTAAGTAATAAATATCCCGTTTATACCAAACAACATCTGAAAAATCCGATAATTTTGCCAAGTGGTCTCAATATCATCACATAGCTCCTGAAAAATCTCCAGAACCTAACTCTTTGGCCAAAATGCTTTTTTGCGTGTTTTTCTGCTGTTAAAACTCGATTACAACACAATTGCACAAAAAATACCTAAGCATCTCCAAATGTCCTCAAACTTTGCCAGTTATATTCATATAACATTTATGGGTTTCAAACTATTTTTCCCGAATAAAATCCAATAAACGGTAATAAATTAGCCAAATATTCTCTGATTATCGGAAAATTACCAAATTTGAACAGGGACTCATTTAAATGATCCCTAATGTCCCTGTAAATTTTCACAAGCTAACAACAAGAACGTCATAACCTAATTCTAAACAGTCCCTAAACGAGTGTTACGGGTTTACCTTGTCGGTTTTCGATGAGTTTTGATGGTTTAAACAACTCTCCAGGTCTTGGGTAACAAAATCAGTGTATCTACATATCATATAACATCAAAGCAAGCATAAATCATCCATTGAACAGCCTTGTTAACTAGGGTTTCGGTTTTGGTATCAAACCGAACTTTCAAACCGTAAAACGTTGTATTCATGTTCTAATCTGTGTTTTTGACCAAAAATCAATATGTTTCTGCTTTGTAAACATGTTTAACATCAAAACATGATTTTACTTGATTTTTATGGTTTTTGGATGGTTAAACATGTTTAATACTAATCAAGAACTAATTTTCTATGTTTAAATCTTACTAAACAAGCTTGAAATCTTCATGAATTTAATGTTTACCTTTAGGGTTTTGGACAAGAAATGAAGATTATCACCTGGATATTGAGTTGGTTGGTGTTTGGAATGAGAAAATATCTTTTTCCTTAGCTTATTTGATAAGCTAATCAAAAGGGGTCCCCCCCCCCAAGTTCCGACCGGAAACATCAAGGGCCCATTGGGCCTCCTATTTGGCCCAATGGTTTCTCGGTATTCGTGCCATGCGCAAATGTCGGTCCAAAATTTAGTTCGGGTTTGGTTTTTTGCAAGAAAACTAGTTCGAGTGCGAAAACTAGCGCGAAAACGAGTGTTTTTCAGCTTCTTTTTGTAAAATAAGAAAAACGTACTGACTCGTTGTAAAAATCCAAAATATTTTCACGGATTTCCTAGAACATGTCGTATAAGTGTTTTATAAATCTTTTTCGGCTTAACGGATGCTACAATGCTCGTTTTGATGTTAACGATTGTGTTTAAACTTATATCGTATCAATAAACGATACCTTTTTCGTTTAAAGAGTTTTAAACGTACTGGGGCCTAAATATCAATATGTTAACCTCTACAATATATCTACAACTCGTATATGACCCCTCAGTATATATATACGGGTCCTAATTAGTTCCGGTCGGTTACTCGTTTAAGCACTACGAATTAACCGATTTATCGTTTACTTGTTACGTAGTGAATATAGTATACCTCGTTTTGTCACGAATGTCACACCTAAACTCCTGAACAAAATGGTGTAGCTAAAAGAAGAAACAGAACACTCATTGAAGATGCAAGAACCATGTTAGCAGATGCTTACTTGCCTGTTACATTTTGTGAAAAAGTTATCAACACTGCTTGTTATGTTCAGAACAGGGTTCTTCTCAACAAAAGTCAAGACAAGACTCCTTATGAAATTTTATTCAAAAGAAAACCCTACATCAAGTTTCTCAAGTCATTTGGATGCAAGTGCTCATTGTTGAACACTAAAGACTATTTGAACAAGTTTCAATCAAAATCTTTAGATTGTTTCTTTGTTGGATACTCCACACACTCAAAGGCTTATAGAGTATATGTCAAAGATCACTTGAGTGTGATTGAATCTTCTTATGTGATATTCAATGAAAACCAGTTTAATACAATTGATGGAGCATTCTGGTTGTTTTATCTTGAGAATCAACTCTTTTAAGATTTATCCTGAAGAATTTGATGATACTTTGTATAGAACAGGTGTCAAAGAAGAAAAGTCCGATAAAAAGGTTGATTTGAACACATTGTGGTCAAAGGTTGCAGACAAGAGTGATGAATACTCCTTTGCTAAAAATGCTTTTGATTATGAACTAGATATGACAATCTTGATTAACCACCTGTTCAAGAAAATCCTATCTTGGTTGATGAGCAAACTGAGGATCAAAATAATCTAGAGCAAGTTGTTAACAATGAAGTGCTATCTAATGAACTGTTTGATCAAACACAAGATGAAAGACAACTAGACTTTGAAGCATTATTTCAAAGTTTGAACATTGAAAATAATGTTGCTTTAACTTTACAACAGTTTGCTGAAGAATCACATGATGTGAATGATGCAACAACAGATGCTTACCAATCATTAAAGAACCTGATCTCAATGATACAAATCTTGATTCTAATATGTCTACAGATCTAGTTGTGCAAACTTCCTTTGTTGAAAGAACTCATCCACCTGAAATCATTATCGGGGACATTAATGAAAGAGTTACAAGAAGTGCATCTGAATCTGCAAACATCTATTTATACTCCTGCTTCCTATCCCATGTTGAGCCCAAGAACATTGTTCAAGCTTTAAAAAACAATAGTTGGGTGGAAGAAATGCCAGAGGAATTGGCTCAATTCAGAGATCTGCAAGTGTGAGAACTTGTAGATAAGCCAAGAGGTATGTATGCCATTGTAACCAAATGGTTTTTCAGAAACAAAAGGGATGAAAAAGGGATTATTATAAAGAACAAAGCAAGACTAGTTGCACTAGGATGCTTACAAGAAGAAGGTATTGACTTTGAGGAAGTGTTTGCACCAGTGGCAAGGCAAGAAGCAATCAGAATATTCTTAGCTTATGATTCTTCAAAGAATATTAGAGTATCCCAACTGTATGTGACTTAACCTCCAGGTTTTGAGGATTCTGATTTTCCAAATAGAGTCTATAAGTTAAACAAAGCTCTATATGGATTACATCAAGCTCAAAGAGCTTGGTATGATGAGTTATCAAACCACTTTCTTGTGAATAGTTTTCAAAGGGAAGGCATTGATAAGACCCTCTTCTATAAGAAAAGAAGAAGAGATTTGCTCCTTCTACAAGTGTATGTAGATGATATCATCTTTGGGTGTAGCAATGAACAAATATGCTTGGAATTTGAAGAAGTCATGAAATCAAAATACTGCATGAGCTCAATGGGATAAATGAATTTTTTTCTTGGTTTACAAGTTCAACAAAAGAAAGATGGGATATTCATTTTCCAATCAAAGTATGTGCAAGACATTTTAAACAAGTTCAAATGTCAAGATTTGAATATTGCTTCTACTCCAATGGACACCCATGAAAAGATGATTGCTGATGAAAAAGGGGAGCCTGTTGATGAGCATGGGTACAGAGCAAAAATTGGATCACTAATGTACTTGACTACTTCAAGTCCTAACATAATGTTTATTTTCTGTGTTTGTGCAAGATTCCAATCAAGTCCAAAGGTGTCTCACATGACTACCGCCAAGAGGATTTTTAGATACTTGAAAGGGAAACCTGATTTGGGGATATGTAATCCAAAGAACTATGCCTTTGACCTGCTTGCCTATACTGACAGTGACTATGATGGCTGCAACATGAGTAGGAAGTCTACCTCCGGTGGATGTCAATTTCTGGGAGATAGGTTGGTGTCATAGAAAAGTAAGAAGCAAACTATTGTGTCAATCTCTATTGCTAAAGCTGAGTAAACTGTTGCATCTACCTGTTGTGCACAAGTCCTTTGGATTCAAAATCAACTGTTGGACTATGGTTTGAATTTCTTGCACACTACTATCTTTATTGGCAATATTGTTGCTTTGTTCATTTTTCGGAACCCAGTCCAACACTCAAAGACCAAGCACATTGAAATCAGACATCATTTCATTAGAGATTGTAGTGAGAAAGGATTGGTTGAAATGACAACAGTTGATACTAGTGACAACTTGGCTAACCTATTCACCAAGCCATTAGATAAAACCATATTCCACTTTCTCCTGAAATCATTGGGAATGATCAACTTTGATGAGGTCTGATTAATGATTTGTGCTCACTGTGTAACTGATTATCCTTGATGGTCTTTTGAGTGAAAGTTGTGATAATGTGCTTGATTATGTGAATGGTATTTGCTTATATGTTTTGAATGAGAATTCGTGTGACTTATGATTTGGAATGTGTTTGGTTATGTGGTTTGTTGAAGTGACTGCTGATAATATCTAGATAAATGTGTTTGCTTATGATTTGAAATGCTAAATCTGTGTGCTTATCTGGTACTCTTGATTACTTTGATAATCTCAACTAATGATGTGATTACGATAGAATAGTCTTTGCATAATATGTCTTGGTTGTACATTACGTTAAGTCTGCTTATTTAAAATGTGTCATTAATGTTTTGATTATTCCTGAATATGTTACCTACTTCTTGTGTCAAAAATGAGTTTTTGTGTCAAACTTGTATGCTCAAATGAATATTCTACAAAAGAAGTTTTCCAAGAAAAGTGTTTTTTTTTTTACAAAATGAGCAAGTTGTATGGTGCAGAGATATGATAAGATTATTCAGTTCAAAGCTTTATAGAAACTTAAAGGTTTTCAATGAAAATTGATCCAACCTTTGGGAAATGATATTACATTGATTATTTATGCCAATCATATGGATTTAATAGGCTAAAAAGACAATTGGTACAGTAATTAATATGTATGGTTGCTTTCCATGATGTGTAAAAACTGAGGTGATATAAACATAATGAAAATGTTAAACTTAATGTGGAGATACATTGTTGAATATGCATGTTTCAAGATAAATCTCTACGATTGATAGGCAGAAAAGTGATTACCCAGTCATACACGAGCCTGTTGGTATTTTACCACCAAAGATGAACCATCTTATACACATGACAAAAAAAATGTGAAAAAAATTGTATATTCAACCAAAAGTTGAACTATGTTCACAAATTTGAAAGAAAATACAAATATGAGTGTTAATTATAGATCTACAGAGGTGGAGGAAATAAAATAAATCCTTTAACATATCGAATGAAAGGCCTGTAAGTCCGAACTGTGTGCATGTAAGTCCAACGTTCAACCTCAATATGTTTGAAGTTTTGAAAAGAAAAATTCAATAAATTTAAATGTTCTGTCATGAAAAATATTTTGACCAAATATCAGGGAAATGAAGTCAAATTGGGGTGATCTGGGGAAAGCCATATAAGCTTTGAGAAGAGATATGGGACATCATAGTGCAATAAGTGTTATCCATTTTTGTAATATGCAATCTAATTGAATCTTAAGCATATCACCAATATGTAATGAAATTCATGCTAAGTCTAGACCTACTATTAAACTGTATGATTTGTCACAATAATGCTGAGAATGAAGTATTGAAAGGTGACTTAATCAATATGATCCCATGTTAAGATCTTTTCATACAAAGAGAAAAAGATTTAAAGGAAATAACTGAAATTTGATCTCATGATGCACTATTTGCTCTTAAACTTTGAACCTTAATGATAAAATTGTTTGAAATGTGGTTAAAGTCAAAAGGAGTTTCATTTTAACCTTGAATATATCTGATTATGTATTTTCGAGCAAACTTTGATGATTTTGAACTTTCTATAAAACTTACATGTTTTTCTTGAATATTTGACTCATTCGAGCAAGCTTGATGCTTATCAATGCTTAAGAAAATTATTCATGTATTATCAGGTAAACTTGGATGTTCAGAAAGTTGTTTTTGTCGAGCACACTTGATTATTATGTGATACATGTATGAATATGCTTTTCATGTCTGTTTCGAGTAAACTTGAATGTTTTAGTTGAAATTTATATTTGTCTAGCATACTTCATGGTTTTAGATTTATTTTATGAAATTACAAGGGTTTTCAAGTAAACTCTGTTTATCGAGCAAACTTCATGTTTAGAGCACACTTGTCAAATGGTAAATCGTTACAAGTGTTCTCCCAGCATACCTGTTAACTTCAGAAAATTCCAAGCAAACTTCAAATTACGATTACACTTTATGTTTAGAGAACACTTGCATATCAAAGGATAAAGTCTTCTCTAAAACACTTTGCACTCTTGAAATATTTTCGGGCATACTTTGCTTGTAGAGTATACTTGAATGAATATTTTTTAACTTGTTCTTTTTATAAGTTTAATCGAGTAAGGTTCGTGAAATTCATATATTCAAGCAAGGTTGACAATTAGAAATATCTCTAAGTCATTATTTTGGATTCTTTATTGATTTCAAGTAAGGTTGCCTATTTGATGAATTATACTTGATTATTTGTCTTATTATTTATTTCTCGAGCAATCTTGTATATTCGAGTAAGCTTCCTTCATCTTATCCACTTAGTTTTATTTTTAATTACTTTAAAATGTGTGAACAAACTCTGGGACGAGCAAGCTTTGAAAATGAACTACAACTAGCAAGCTTTGAAAAATGAAATTTACCTAGCAAGCTTTTGAAAATGAACTTTAACTAGAAAGCTTTGCAAATAAACTTTAACAAGCAAGCTTTATGCTAATATATTTAAAAATGAATTTTTGACACTATTCCATAGCAAAACGACAAAATGCAATTAAAACCCACTTTCAAATAGGTATATAAGGGGGGCTTAGAAAATTTTACATTTCACCTTTCTCCCTCTTTCCACAATTGAATTATTGCCATTTCGCTCGTTCCTAGAATTTCAATCCTTTATTCACAATCCAAACCTAAAAATAGTCAGCCAACTATTTCCGACATGGTAAAGTTCAATTGATAGTTTTTCGACACTCATTGTACGGAATTAGGGCTTTAATTTCATCTTCACTAACTTTTCTGTTTTCTGTGTAGGTTAACAATTTGTCGAAGAACGGGTTCTTAAAGAAAATATTTTATTCCTTTTCAAAATATGACTTATTACATGTCAAAGTTGTGAACTTTATAACTAGTTTTCACTTTGAATGTGTTTTTGCTTGTGTTTGAACAGTTATGAATTATCCTTTCAAGAAGAAGCACAACATGTGCGCTCTACTCCAGGTGAAAAATGATAACAGACCGGTTGAAATCATGATACAGTGGATGCAACGATCAAATCTCCGTTTTTCTCTAATGGAAAGCCTAGTCATCTACAGAAATCACCAACTTGATTTTTGGAAATCTGTTGCACTTATTGATGACGAACTTGGTTGGTGGATTAAGGCTAACGTTGCAAGGTAAGATGTGATTATAACAGAACTGATCAGGGTTAGTTTGTAATTAAACGATGTTGTTGAAGCCCCAATTCTCTTTTCAACTGATCGTTTGCTGAGAATATTTCAAGAAACCATGGGATATCAAGGAGATGTCCATGAGGGGAAGTTCAAAAAGGGCATGTTCCCTAATCTATACTGATTTTTCATACATCATATTGTACAAGTTTTTACACCTAGGAGGGGTTCTAGGACCCTGATGAGCAGGGACATCGCAAATTCCACCGTGGCTATTATCTACAACCAACAATTCAATTTTTCAAGATTAATACTTGAAGGTTTGGTTATCAATCTTAAGAAAGATGAGAAGGACAGATTTTTGGTTTATCCAAGATTCTTGCAAATTATGTTCAATAAGGTGATCCCTGAGTTACCAACCTTGGGAACAACTCATGCACTACAAGATCCCAACGTTTACTGGAGGATTGCAAGGTTGGCAACGACTAGCAACTTTAACCTGGAGATTGAATTTGATGTACTTCTGTGGTTGATAAATCATGATTTGGGGATAATGATTGTTCCAGAATCACCTAGGGTGACTTCTGAGGAGGAAGTGAGTGATGATGAAGATGACACTGATTCTGATGATGATGCTGAAGGTGGAGTTGATGGTGATGATAATGATAATATTGATGATGGAGGAGGTGATCATGTGGTTGTGGAGGAAGAATCTATTGAAGAAATGCATGCTGAGGCACAGGGGGAGACTTCAACCCAACCCATTCCTACACCACTAACCTCACCCCAAAACCAACCCTTAAACCAAGACCAATCCCAACATCAAGAAAAAGAACCATATATCACATCCCCACCAACCTCCCCAATACATACCCAACCACCAATCCAATCACCAAACCAAAGCCAAACCCAAAGGCCAATCCATAACCTAGACCAAACTCAAACACAAACCCAAAGCCCAACCCAAACCCAAAACCTAAACCAGCCTTTAGCCCAAACCCAAGACCAGCCTATACATGAACCATACATTCCTCAACATGTCCCAGCCCACCTAATAAACCAGCCTAGCACATCATATCAATCACCAACCCACTCACAAAATGCTGACCAACCCAATATCCCAAACATTGAAATCATTCACACTTTTACACCAATAATTAAAACCATTAATCCATTACCCTCAATAAGTACAAACATCCTTGAAAACCCACCCTGTGAACCCATCCAACTCCAAACCAATATTCCTAACCCATTCCCAACTTCACCTATCCGTTCCCCTTCCCCTGGTACCTATCTATTTGGAAGACACTTGGACGTTTTTGTTGAAAATGTCGATTTAAGGAGGGAGAATGAGGAGCTAAGGAAGAGAAACACTGAATTGGAATGATTTTTTGGCACAGGATCAACAAAGGATTTAGTCTCTGGTAACTGAGGTTGAGAAGACCTTAGCTATACCAGAACAGGGGGAGAATCCACCTGTAGTCAATATGATGGGGGATGATGCATTGAAAAATTTGTGTGATGTGTATGGAAGAAGTGGTGATGAAGATGATGAGGATGAGGAGGATAGGAATGACGAGGGTGGTTACGAAGCTGATAAGTCTGATGTCGCTGAGGAATACTACAATATTGATGACAATGATGACACATAGGAGATTGTGCATGAGAAAGTGGTAGATGATAAAACCATGGATGATGAGAATGTTGATAAGATTGTGAATGTGGATGATGAGAATGACTTAAATATCTTGTATGGTGAGTTTGAAAATGTTGAAACTTTGCTAAGGAATGAGAAAGAGGATGTGGGTGAAAAGAATGTAACTAAAGAAGATGTGGATGAAGAAATTGATGATCTGTTTCATCAAATTGATAATTTTCCAGATGAACCAACTGAGGTGAGGGAAACTGATCCATCCAATTCCTTGACCTTGGATGAGGAGGAGAAAAAGTGACTAAAGGGTAAATCTGTTGCTGTAAATGAAGAACAACTACAACCCTTGGAATCCAATAAAATCAAATCCAGGATGAGGTATTAATAGTTGATGAAGGTGCTGAGAAAGCTACTAAGAGGCATGATGATATTTTGGAGGAATTGATTCAAAGAGAAATAATCACAAGATCCTTTACTGATAAAGTGATTGAAGAGCAGAAAATTTTATTAGAAGAGGATGAACTAAAAAAGAGCCTATATAAAGATCAGGGGGAGTTGGACCAGGAGGTGATTAAAAGTTTGTAAAAGCTACAACAGATTGAAGAGGTTGACAACTCCTTGGCCCTGGTCATTTCTAATTTGAAACAAGCTAGAACAAAATTACTTGAATAAGCCACTGCTGAGCCTAGAAAGAAAAATGATGAGAGGCAAGTGGTACCTGATGAGTTTAATGCTAAAACTGTTACTGAAATACTGGCTGAGAAAGGGAATGAAAAGATGATTGATGATTTAAGGGAGAATCGAGAATAATGGGATCCAAAGAATTGGGGTAAATATGGAAAGAAATATCCAAGAAAGAGGAAGAGGGGTGACAAAAGTGGAAATACTGATGAATCCATTCCACGGAAAAGAAAAGTCCAATTCAAGCCATATCACTTCAAGTGATCAAACTTGATGAAGTGTTAAATGAACCTGAAGTTAATGAACCAAAAATTGATGCAATTGTTGGCTTGTCAGATGTAGATTAAACAGCTGACTCACTCTATGTGGACATGACTGATGTGCATATGGAGTGTATTCAAATTATGCTGGATGAAGCCAAAAAGAAAGATTTGAAAATTTTGGGTTTAATGAATCATGGTTATAAGTTTTAGACACTGGCTCCTATGACAGATGAGCAGTTGCAGGTGTAACTTGATGAAGAAGTGGAAGATTTGAAGAAAAAAAAGAGAAAAGAAGAACATGGACCCTCAAAAGTTCAGGGCTTATTTGAAAATTCATGGTTTCTCAGAGAAACAGCTAAGTCAATTTGAAGAGCTGTATAATTCCCACAAAGTCACAGTTGATGTTGTAAAGAAAGATGAATGGGAGAGGATGTTAAAGAAATCAGCAGATAAGAAGGATAAACTTGGAAAACTATATAGCAAGTATAGTGGGAAGTGTAAGTTTTTGATCTATCATGGCATATAAATTGAAGTGATGGACAGTCTGAGGAGGTAATAAGTTGAAACACACTTCAAGAGGATCTCAAGAAGAATAGATTTTGAAAAAGCCACAAAGAAACCAAGATTGGTGACTCTGGCTGAAAAAGAAAAGATGCAATGGGAGGATGAACAGGTGAAATTATTTGACAGGATGATAGAGGCTAGGGGTAAGGGAGAAGAAACAAATGACTTGAGCAGAAAAGATAAATTATCTATGTATGAGTCTGAAAACACTAAATTTGATCAAGAAAAATCTAAATCATCTAAGGTTCCTCCCTTGGTGATTATGAAGAAAGAGCCTGTAGATCCAGTTGAGCCCTCGAATGATGAGAACAAAATCAAGACTTTAAAGGATCTGATGCTAAGAAAGGGCATGGCTGAGGGTGTCTTTGATAATCTGGGTAAAGCACAGCTAAAAGAACTATTTTTTATAGAAAAAGAAGAGTGGGAGACGCTGGAGGCTAAAGAGAGGAGGTTGTTATTCAAGAGCAAGTATTTGTCCATGCTGGTCCAACTGATGAGGAAATAATTGGCATGATCACAACATTGGCCAAGGAAGGAGAATTATTTTAATCTGGTCATGCTACCCAAAGAGAAGATCATTGAAATGTTTGAGAAGTCTAAAAAGAAGATCATTGAAATGTTTGAGAAGTCTGTACATGTGAGGGTACCTATACCTAAAAAGAAGTATACTTCTAGGTCCTCCACTGTAAGTGTCCTAATCCCAACCACCAGAGCCTCACAACAAAGACAAGAAAGGCCACTAACCGATGTGGACCTACCAAAGAAGATATACTTTGATGCAAGAACTGAATCTTTGAAAGTCATAATAACTAGTGGTGAATTGAGGCATATAATATTTGAAGATGATTTCCTAGACTTTAAAAAAGGTTAGTTGGAAGAGATGGCTAAACTGAGCTTATTTGATTATCAAGACAGGAAGACCTTTGCCAGACGACAACAAAATGAACTCTTCAAACATTTGAGAGATCAATCAAGGAAGGGTTTCCCATGCTAAATAAGAGGAGGAAGTTGGAACTGTCTGAGTTTGAAAGAAGAAAAGGCAGAGAAGAATGTTGGACATAAGACTCCCTGAAGCTTCTTACTACAAGAAGACCAAGTACCACAATCCTCTTGCCAACTTGAAAGAATGCTTGAGTATGAGGTGGAAGATGACCAGGTAAAATCATGAAGTCCAAAGCAATGGAAGGATTACTAATATTGTATTTGAAGAACATGATCAATCCTTCATTCTAAGAAACGCAGATGGACTGGCCCTGGGAATCATACGACATGATAATGATCTTGAATTTCTCCATGTGGTGGATCTGGAGGATATAATCAGATGGACTCTGCCCTCCCAGCATCCCCACCATACAGATATCTTCTTATTTAAAGAAAATGTCGCGGTAGTCAAATTGTATAGAAGAGGGGAAACCTTCAAGTTCCAGAAGATGAAGATGCAACTTATTAATTACGCTTGATTTTAAATATCCTTGAGACAGAATTATAAGTTGTAAACTTTTTCATTTTAATATGTAATTTCATCTTTTGAAAATTTGATGTGTATTTTTTATAAGTGTATGCAACCTAAGAGGTATTTTGGTATAGCTGAGGATGTTCCAATCAAGGGGGAGATTGTTGGGATGAGAAAAGACCTAAGGAAGATTGAAATCTTCTCAACCTCTTTGAAAATGGATAAGTATGGAAACCGAGCAAACTCAGACCTCCAAGCAAGCTTATACTAAGTCTAGCAAGGTATTTTTCTTCCCAGCAAATTATCTTCTAGAATTCCTCTTAAGTGATAGAATGAGCAAGCTTCACTTTGTCTAGCAAGGTTGTTCTTCAAAGTCAAGCAAGGTTTGTTTCATAGCAAACTCTTGACTAAACCAAGCTAAAAACCAATTCCTTCGGAGGATCTAGCAAGGTTTATTCATAATAAACAGTTATCCCAGTAAGCTTGAAGGAACTTGATAAAGAAATTACTTAAGGACTTCTACCGACCAAGGTTCAACTCAGAGCAAGCTACAGTGTTACCAGCACACTTAAGTTTGTTCATATAAGTAAAGTTAATAAAAGGTTAAAGGTATCTCTGAAGAACAAGTTTGCTCGTAGGACTTTATCGAGCAAAGTTTGATATGGTCAAGAAGATTGAAGTTTGCTAGATGAATATTTTCTAAGGAAAATATTCTAAGTAAAGTTTGTCCGTAGAAATGTTTCCCAGCACACTTAATGGTTACCATGTATGCTCGATGAATACAAAACCTGTAAAGCTTGCCCGAAGACCTATTTTCACTTAGAATCTTTTGTAATATGTTTTGAATATGTTCCATTCATTAGGGTTTATAAAAAGGGAATGTCCGGTGTCAGGGCAGGCCTATGAAAGGAATAATTTAGGGCACGCATATGACACACTTCTAGACACCTGAACAACAGACTTAGCGAATATTGTGATTCGACGGCTGACTCCCTCCTGTACGGAAAACTGCCAAAAATCCAAACATTACACCTAGAAACCCTAATTAATTTTCATTGTATCCTTCACAATATATATGGAAATCTTTTGAGTTACTATTTGTGTTTGTTACTTTTCTGTCTGTAGGTCAACACTAAAGAGTATTAATGATTCCGCCTTTAATATTCTTTTGTTCTTTTCACAAAATAGTAAGTTCTTAACCTTCTTGTCAACACTTATGTATTGGTTATGACAGTGAGTGAGTGATATATTGAGTGGCTATACTGAACCAACATAGGGCATGCCTATAAAAATGGACACAGAGCGAATATTTGATTTAACGGATGTCTTTATCTTGTACAGAAAAGCTGCTACAATTTCATACATTCCACCTACAAATCCTAATTTATTTTCATTTGTTTCCTTCATAATATTAAATGGAAATTTTTTGAGTTTCTTTGTGTGTGTTACATTTCTGTCCGTTTAGCAACTATTTAAGTATTAGTGTATCATCCATTAATACCTATTGGTTATTCACAAAAGCAGTTTTTCGTAACCTTCTTGTCGACACGCTTGTGCTGGTTATGAGAGTGATTATTAAGTTCTTAAGTGAGATAATATGGACCGACAACAAATCCAGATGAAACCATTAAATCAAGAGGATACAGCCTTCATGACACCCATAGGTTTTATTATTATATTGTTATGTCATTTGGTCTTAAAAGTATAGGTGTAACCTACCAAAGGATCGTTAACATGATCTTCAATGATAAGCTGGGAGGATACGAAGGAGGTATACATTGTCGACATGGTGGTAAAATCTAAGATGCTGAGGATCACCTAAAGGATTTTCAGGAAGCATTTGATATCTTGGACAAATTCAACATGAAGCTAAATCCTTCGAAGTGCCATTACGGTGTAGAATCGGGAAAATTCATGGGGTATATCGTCACCGAAAGAGGGATAGAAGCAAGTCCAGAACAGATCAAAGCAATCCTCAACCTGAAGTCTCCAATAAAGACAAAGGATGTTCAAAGGTTAACAGGAATAGTAGCTACCCTAAACAGGTTCATCTCAAGATCTTGGGAGAGGTGCAAAGAATTTTTTAACATCCCGAGGAAGAACAAAATATTTGAATGGAATGAACAACATGAGAATGCATTTCAAGAGTTGAAAACGTATCTATCCCAAACACCATTATTAATGAAGCCAAAGAACAATGATTCATTATCCTTGTATCTTGCAGTATCCAAGACCACCATACGTGGTATGCTTGTCAAGGATCATGAAGGCGAACAACATGCTATCTATTTTGTAAGTAAAAGTATATTAGATGCGGAGACAAGGTATTCTCATCTTGATAAATTAATCGTTGCATTAATCATGGCATCAACAAAACTTAGAAACTATTTTGAGATACACATTATTTATGCTAAAACTAATTATACTATTATGTGATTTTTGAGAAAGTAGAAATGCCAGGAAGGATGGTCAAGTGGTTTGTGAAACTTAACGCTTATAATTTGGTGTGTGAGACGAGAACAGTAATCAAATCAAATGCTCTAGCAGATTTTGTGGCTGATTTCAGTAATGATATCTGACAAGAAGTCGATATAGAGGTCCAACAGCTGAATGAAACAGATGAAGAGTGGATCCTATTCATGTATGGGGCATCCAATATAAAAGGATCAGGGCTTGGAATCATACTAATATCGCTGGAGGGGGACATCATACCCCAATCCATGTGTTGTGGATCTCAAGTAACAAATAATGAAGCTTTGATTGTAGTATTACACCTGGCTAAGGACATGAAGATCAGGAAGCTAAAGGCAAATGTCGTATCATTGTTAATTACTCTCCATTTCAATGGATCTTATGCATTAAAAGGTGGAACATTGGCCGTATACTTACAAATGGTCAAGAATTTGGCAAAAGAATTCATGATCATCAATATAGAACGGGTAACAAGAGATGATAATGTTGAAGTTGATGCCTTAGGAATTCTCGGATCACCTCCAAATTATCCAATCTTACATCCAGAAATTGATTCAGTGGATCCTAAAGTAAAAGAATGATCCTTTAAAATTTTTGAAATTCAGGATCCTCCTTGAGCCAAAGGATCTTAGTCCCTACCAATCAAGATATATTTGCAAAATGGAGAAATCCCAGCTAGCGAGAACAATCATAGATCCTTTCGAATGCAAATGTCTCGTTTTATTTTATTACATGATGTTTGTACAGGAAATCATTAGCAGTTCCTTATCTTAGATGTCTTGAGGTTCTTGATATACAAGAGGTGTTAAAAGATATTTTGATCACTCTTCTCCAAAGTATTAAGAACATGATACTATTGGCCAACTATGAGAAGAGATGTTATGGATTATGCTCAGAAGTGTGATACTTGTCAAAGGCATAGTAACATTCTTCACCAACCGGCAGAGCCAATGCATCCAATTATTTTCCCTTGGCCGTTCATGAATGGGGAGTGGATATAGTTGGAAAGTTACCAAAGGCACCTGGAGGAAAAGTATTCCTTCTTGAAATGACAGATTACTTCTACAAATGGATCGAAGTAGAAGCGTTTGTACAAGTTGGAGAGAAAGAGGTTATATCCTTCATAAAGCGCAATATCCTTACGAGGTTCAGGATCCCGGAAGAAATAACATGTGACAATGGATCTCAATTCGTTGGAAGGAGAACAACTGATTTTTGTGCTAATTGGGGGGATCAAGATGATAACTTCAACTCCTATTCACTCTCAAGCCAATGGACAAGCCGAATGCAGCAACAAGATTTTCGGTCCCGTATATATCACTCAATAGATCACTCACAATGTCGCAACCCACACGGTTAAGTGTTGACAAGAAAGTTAACAACTTGCTATTTAGGTTAAGAACAATAATGTATTAATGGCGGAAACACTAACACATTAAATGTTGCTTAATAGACATAAATGTAACATACACAGATTATAACTCAAAAGATTTCCATTGATAGAATCAGTAATACAAATGAAAATCGATTAGGGTTTCAGAAATGAAAGTTTTATCCGTAAGATTATAAGGACAGCCGTCACACTTGATTTCAGGAATAAATCAGGTGTCCTTAAAGTTGCCTAAAAAGGTTGTCTTGTCTACTGTCAAGGTGTCCCCTAGATTATTCCTTTTATATGCCAGCCCAGACAGCTGTCATTCCTTCTATAAACCCTAATGATTGATACATAATCATAAAAAAAACATATTACCAAAATATTCTAAGTGTAAAACAGGTGTTCGGGTAAGCTTTGCAGCTTTTGTCTTCTTCGAGCAAACCTGGTAACCATAGTGTGCTGGGGAATAGTTCTCCGGGTAGACTTTACTTAGAATATTTTCCTTAGAAAATATTCACCTAGCAGACTTCAATCCTCTTGACCATAGCAAACTTTGCTCGATATGATCCTAAGAGCAAATTTGTTCTTCTGAGATTCCTTCAACTCTTTGTTAAACTTTAACTTATTAAATAAACCAAAGTATGCTGGTAACACTGTAGCTGTGCTGGTAGCACTGTAGCTTGCTCGGAGTTGAACCTGGCTAGAATAAGTCCTTAGGATATTTCTTTATTAACTTACTTCAAGCTTCTTGGGACCACTGTTTATTAATAACCTTGCTAGATCTTCCAAAGTACTTGGTTTCTTAGCTTGGTTTAGCCAAGAGTTTGCTCGGAAAAAACTATGCTTGACTTGAACAACAACCTTGCTAGAAAAAGTGAACCCTGCTCGGATTGATACTTAAGAGGACATCAAGAAGATAACCTTGCCCGGAAGGAAAAATACGTTGCTAGACTAGGTGAAAGCTTGCTTGGAGGCCTAAGTGTGTTCGGTATCCATACTTAGCCAATTTTAGAGAGGTTGAGAAGATTCCAATATTCATTTTGTCTTTTCTTGTCAAATCTTTAACCCAAAAATCTCCCCCTAGATTGGAACACCTCAGCTGTACCAAAACACCTCTATGGTTACATACACTTAGCCAAATACACATCAAATTTCAATAGGAAAATTACATAACATAAACAAAAAACATATTACAAGTTGGAAATTCTGTCCCTTGGACATTACCAGGTAAACCTAAGCTAGAAATTTAATTTCATCTTCTTAAGCTTGAGGCTTCTTGTCTTATTCCCAACTTCACACTGGCTGCACTTTCCTTGAAGATGAATAGTTGCGTGTGATTTTGATGATAAGTGGGAATAGTCCAATTGATAATGTCATTTAGATCTTCCATGTGCAGATATTCGAAGTCAGTGTCAACCTTTATGATGCCCAAGGCTTGTCCATCAGAGTTCTAAGAATGAAGGATTCATTTTGTTCTTTATAGTTAATTATGTAGATCCTCCCATTTCGCTAGACTTCATAATTAGGCCTTGCCATTTGCCTCCTCATGCTGTTACACACCATCATATTCACCAGAGGGTCTTTGTTCTTTACTTTTAAGATGTAGTCAATTTCAGCATATCTTATATCCCTCAACCTCTTGGCCCTTCTGGTTTTCTCATATTCAGAGAATTCTCTCTTCCTCTTTTTGCTTAACATATGGAATCCTTTCCTGGCCTCCTCCTTTAGATGGTTTGATAATACATTTTTCTGTCTTCCTGCAAACCTATAACTGTCATGATAATCATACAGTTCCATAGTGGCCATCTCATCCAGTTGTTCTCTTTAAAAATCTGCAAAATCAACCACGAATATGATTTCCTTCAATTCTCCACTTTTCATAATCACCTTTATAGTTTCAGATATAGAATCAAAGAAGAGCTTTTTGGGTAGGTCCACATTAGATGGTTGCCTATGTTGTCTTTGGTGTGCAACTCGTGTAGTGGGAATTTGGACTTTTGTAGCTGATGGCCTAGAAATAGTTGCCTTTTAAGTTTAGTGGCCCTCATATCCCCAAATCTTTTAACATACATTGCAAATACCATTTCCACTGGAATCCTCATCAAATTAAGGAAATTTTCACCTCCTTCTCTGGATAGCCTGGTATTCATTCCCATTATTCTTTCATCATCCAGTTGACCAGCAGGGACAAATCATTTTCCCCATGGTCCTAAATCAAAATTTTTTGGATATCTCTGTTCAGCTTTTAGTCTTTCCCATTCAATCTTTTCTTCATAGAACACACTTTCAAACATCCCTTTACTCATCATCGAGCCTTTTAGGGTCTTGATTTTGTTCTCATCATCCCATGGCTCTAAGTGTTCAACTGGTTCTGGTTTCACATTCACAACAATAGGAACTTTTGAAGCTTTTGAAGATTCAGCCTTTTCTGGAGTATCATTTTCCTTCTCAGACTGGTATAAGGCTAACTTTTCACTTATGCTCATCCTTTGGATCTCATTCAATCTCCCCTTGCATTCATTAATTTGTCAAGAATTTTCAGCTGTTCATCTTCCCACTTCTTTTTCTTTTCAGCTTTTTCTTTCTCAGCAAGTGTGACAACTCTTAGCCTTTTTGCAGATCTTTCAGAGTCATATTTCATTGATAGTCTTCTAAAGTAGGTCTCAACCTGATCTTTTGAAAGACTGTCAACCAGTTCCATAGCCATGCCTCTGTCAATCAAGTATTTGCATTTTCCTCCAAACCTTTTCAACAGTTCATCAATCTTTTCTTTTTAGCTTGTTTCCCTTTTCATTCTCTCCAACTCTTCTTTCTTTACCCTTTCCACATTCAGATCATAATGTTCTTCTAGTTTAGCAAACTTCATTTTACTCAAATCTTTTTCAGATAATCCATGCATTCTCAATTAAATTCGGTATTTCTGAGAATCACGATTATTCTTTTATATTCTCTTCTTGATCTCATATACTTCACCGTCAAAAAATTCTTGTAGATGTTCATCTGTCATTGGAGCCAAAGTTTCATACTTGTATCCATGCTTAATCAAACTGAGAATTAGAGGATGATCCCTTCATGTATTATCCAGCATATTCTGTATATTCTCCCTGTGCTCATCTGTCATATCAATATTTGGGGAGTCAACAGTATCATCCTCCTCTTCAGTGGATTCTTCAAGAGCCTCAATTTGTAGTTCATTTATACGAGGCTCATCAGCAGGCATATGGCTTTGAAGAGGAACAGCCTTTAGAGGACTGTCCTTGGGTCTTTTAACAAAGTACTCAGTCCTTTCCACATGATCAACAACAGAACTTTCAGCAACCTTGGGATATCATTTTCATCTTTATCAGTCTCTTCATCCCTTCTCCTCTTCCTTGTGTATATCTTTCCAAATTTGCTTCTAGCCTCATCATCATAACTCCATTCGTCAGGGTTTTTCTCAACATCTTCTTTTAATTGTTTAACCCAAATTTTGTGGCTATACTTGTAATTGATTCTCCAGCCTCATCAGTCACTCTTTGTGTTTTAGGTTGAGCTTGTTTAAATTGATACATGACCATTGTTAGTGTATTATCAACCACTTCCACTTGCCTTAGCTTGATCAAACCTTCAATTGCTTCCTGGTCAGCTCCCCTTCTCCATCTAATGTTTTTGAAATATGGGCTTACTCAAGTAGAGTTTCTTGTTGAATAAACTCTAGTTCAGGCATGGATCTGGAAATCCTTTCTCTTTCCAATATTTCAAGCAAAGTATCACCATGCCTTTTGGCAGCTTGTTCATCGGAATTATCATCTTCAGATTCATCATTAATGGATTTGTTCTGAGTTTCAACAGGCTCTTCTGTATTAGCAATAAACTTTCCTTGGCCTTTCTTCTCCTTTCTTCTTCAAACTCCCTCACCTCTTTAGGTTCACTGAGAAAATTTTCAATATCATCCATTAAACTATTCATCTCCTCATCCTCCTCAACAACCTTCTTGGAGGTTTCAAAATTATCATTTTCTTCAGTTAAGACTATTTCCTCAGTATCTCCACCTTCATCACCAAATACATCAGTTTTAGTGACAGTGCCAATATCATCAGTTGCTACGGCCTCAGTGGTTAAAATATTATCAGTTTGCACATTTGCCACATTCACTTCCACATCCATCTCTTTCTCAACTTCCTTCTTATCAACCCTCTTCTTTGTAATTATATCCTCCACATCATACTCTTGCTCTCCACCATCAGATTGGTCAACTTCATAATCAATATCATCAATCCTCCTTTCTCTACTGTCATCATCCTCATCACTCTCTCTATATAAACTACACAAGGTTTTCAAACCATCTTAAACATCCACCTCAACATTCACGGCCGCCTCAACAACAACATCATTAGTGGCAACAAAAAGATTCTCCCCCTATTTTGGTACAGCTGAGGTCTTCTCAACCTCAGCCTCCAGGGTTTGAATTTTATTTAATGCTTGTGCCAACTTTGCCTTTAGCTCATCATTTTCTATTATTAGATCCAGGTTTCGTTTGAATAAATAAGCAACAGGGGTAGAGGAATGGGATGTTGGGTCAGAGAATGTATCAGGTATACTGGTTTGAGGTTGCATGGGTTCATTGGGTGGGCTTGGGCTTTCAAATATGTTTGTACTAGTTGTGGGTAAAGAATTTATGTTTTGTGGTGAAGGTAAGGGTTTGTGGGTATGAATAATTTCAAATGTTGGTTGGTTGGGTTGGTCTAAGGTTTGGGAATGGGTTGGAGATTAAGAAGGTGTGTCTGGAAGGTTAAGTATATTGTCTAGGACATGTTGTGGGATGTATGGTTCATGTATGGCTTGGTTTTGATCTTGGATTAGGGTTTTGGTTCGGGTAAGGGGTTGATTAAGGTTAATGTTTTGATCTTGAGGTGGGATTTGGGTTTTAGTTTGTATGGGTGGTGATATTGGTGGGGATGGGATGTAAGGTTCATTTTGTGGTGGTGGTGATGGTGTTTGTTGTGGTTGGATAATGGGTGAAGCTGGTGGTGTAGGTAAAGGTTGGTTTGGAATCTCCCCATGTGCCTGTACATGAATAACCTCAAAATTAGCCAGATTTCCTTCAAGATTCCCTCCATCACCTTGGTCATCATCTCCTGCATCTCCATCACCATTATCAGAATCATCATCAACTTCCACCTCACTCTCATCCTCCTCAGAGGTCACATGTGGTGACTCTGGAACTGGAATTATAGCCAAATCTGTGTTCACTAGCCATGGTACAATATTGAACTCAGCCTCAGGATTGAAGCGGCTAGTGGAAGCCAACTTGGCAATCCTTTTTTACGTGTTTGGATCTTGCTGTAGATGTGAAGTACCCATGGTTGGTAGATCATGTAGCTCCCTATTAAAGATAATCTAGAGAAATCTTGGGTAGACTAAGAATTTTTCCCTGTTGGGCTTTCTCAAATTTGATACAAGGCTATCAAAAATCATTTTTGAAAAATTGAATGGTTGTCTAAAGATGACAGCCACTGTTGCATTTGCTAAATCTCTGCTCATTAAGGTCCAAGATCCCTTACGTGGAGCAAATCCCTGAATAATATGATGAATCAAATACTTGTAAAGGTTAGGGAACATTCCCTTCTGAAACTGGCCTTCGTGTACGTTACCCTGATAACCCATTGTATCCTGAAAGATAGTCAGCAAACGGTTTATGGAAAAATGGATTGGGTTTTCAGCAGCATCATTCAGTTGCAAGCTTGATATGATGAGTTGTCAGTGATGACTATTTCCGGTCGAGCAACGGTAGCCTCCAACCTCCTACCTCCGGCGTCATCAATTAGATGAACTGAGTGCCAGAAATCCAACTGATGGTTTCTGTAAATCACAAGGCATGCAGCCAACAAAAACCTCAGATTTGATAATTGAAGCCATCTAATCATCAAAGCTACATCCTCATTATCAGGAGTCACTTGCAGTAGAGCACACATGTAATGCTTCTTCTCAAAGTGATATGTCGATTCATCCGCCATATCTGTTCATACATAAACAGAAACATATTCAAAGTAGAAATTAGTCATAAAGATCATATCTTTGAAAGGTTTTAGGTTATAATTTGAAGAAGTAAATAGATGAAATGTCTTTAAGAACCTGTGCTTCGACAAATTAATAACCTACAAGAAAACGGAGATGTCAGTTATTGTTGAAATTGAAAGTTTAAATCCACATAATGACTGTCGAAAAACATTCAATTGAAGCTTACCGATTCGGATTAAGTGGGCTGACAAATTAGGGTAGGGAAATTAAAATAAGTGGTTTGTATTCTGGACGAGAGCAAGAGAAATAATTGCAATAGTGTTTAGAGAATGAAGTGAAGTATGAAAAATTCACTAGGTACCTCTTATATAATTTTTGAAAGTGGGTTTTAAATAAATTGTGTCTTTTTGTAGGAAAAAACTGTCAAGCAGTTAAAATATCTTATTAAATATCTTCCCATTTAAAACCTTGCTCGATAAAGTACATGTTATAAACCTTGCTCGAAAAAGTTTATTCATTAAAGCTTCCTAGAGTATAGTCCACCTATCAAAGCTTGCTCATTGCAGAATTAATTCATAAATAATAAAGTAAATAGAAATAAACCTAAGTGCATAAAGTGAAAGAAGCTTACTCGAAAAACAAGATTGCTCGAGAAATAAATCACAAGAAAAATAATCAAGTATAAATATCAAATAAGCAACCTTTCTAGGAATCAATAAAGAAACCCAAAATACAACTTAGAATCATTTCAAATTGTCAACCTTGCTCAAATTTCTGAATAACACAAATTGTGCTCGAAAATACTTAAACAATTCACTCATATTCAATCAAGTACACTTTAGAGAAAACTATGCACGAACCACTTTAAGAATGCAAAGTGTGCTAGAGAAGGACTCTAAACACAAAGTGTGCTCTAAAAGTTGGGTATTGAAATTACCAAGTATACTAGGAGGACACTTGAAAATTTCAAAGTGTGCACGAAATATATAGTGTGCCCAAAAAACAAAGTTTGCCCGAAAACACTTGTAATTTTAAAGAATTAGATTCACAATCATGAACTATGCTAGATAAAGACATATGTCAATTAAAAAAGCAAAGTTTACTCGAAATAGACATATAAAGCATATTCAAACAAGTGTCACATAATTATCAAGTATGCTAGACAAAACTAACCTTCAGAACATCTAAGTTTACTCGAAAGCTAATCAGTATCAAAGTGTACTCGACAATACATGAATAATTCATTTAAGCACTAAAATATCACAAAGCTTGCTAGAATGGGTTTAAACAGTCAATCAAAACACCAAAGTTTGCCAGAAAGTTCAAAAAATCATCAAAGCTTGCTAGAATCAACATAATCAAACATATTCAAATTTCAAGCTTGCTCGAAAGAGATAAACTTCAAAAAAATCAGTAAATTCTACTCGAAAGTTTGTAAAACATCAAAGCATGCTCGAAAAGATAAACATGGGATCATATTGACTAAGTTGTTTCTCAATACTTCATTCTCAGCATTATTATGACACACTAGGCAGGTTAAGAGCAAGTCTAGACTTAGCATGAATTTCATTCCTTTGGTGATATGATTAAGGTTCAATTAAATTGCATAAGACTAAAATGTATAACACATATTGTGTTCTGATGCTCCATATCTATTCTAAAGGCTTATTTAGCTTTCTCCATATCACCCCGAAATGACTCCGACACCCTGATATTTGGTAAAATATTTTAATGACAGAACATTTTAAATTTATTTTATTTTTCTTTTCAAAATTTCAAACATATGTGAGGTTGAATGTTGGACTTACATGCCACACAGTTCGGACTTACGAGTCTTTCATTCGAGACATGACAGGACTTAATTTTATGCCCCCATCTCTGTAGTTCTAAATTAACCCTCATGTTTGGATTTTCAAGTTTGTGAACATTTATCAACTTTTGGTTGAAATAAATAGTAAAGAATTTTTGTTCACATTTGTTCTTAGTCATTCTGAATAAGATAATTCATTTTGGTGACCAAATACGAACATGCTCGTGTATGACTGGATATTCACTTTTCTACCTATCATTCGGAAAGATGTATATTGGAACATGCATAGAAAACAATGTAAATCCACATTTAGTTCAGCGGTTTCATTATGTTTATATCACCTTAGATTTTAAACATCATGGAAAGCAACCATACATATCAATGACTGTAGTAATTGTCTTTTTAGCCTATTAAATCCATATGATTGGCAAAATAACCAATGTACTATCATTTCCCAAAGGGTTGGATCAATTTTCATTCAAAAGCACTTTCTTAAACTTCTATAAAGCTTGAACTGAATAGTCTTATCTCTGGACCATATCAACTTGCTCTGTTTTGTCAAAATTCTTTGAGAAAAATTCACCTGAACTTTTTCATTTGAGAAATTTATTTTTAGACAAAAGTACATTTTGACACAAACATTTGTAACATATTCAAATCTCAAGCATGAATGACATCATCAAAACAAGTAGACTTCACACAATGCATAGTCTAACATATCCTAATAACATCATCATAACCGATCATACATATTCAAAACTAGCATAATCAAAACATTAGATAAGCACACATTATGATCACTTCAAATACTTATCCTGATATCACACTTATTCACTTATCATTAACCTAAGCATCAAAGATACCTAAGTTCCACAGATAATCATTCATAGCACACATCGGATAACATCAAATGCATATTCACACAATCAAACAAATAAAAAAAACACTCATTAATACCTTCCTAGAGATAGTCAATTTGCACATAGAGCACACATCATCAATCATACTTCATTTGAGTTGATCATTCCAGGGCTTTCAAAAGAAAGTAAAATATGGTTTTATCAAGTGACTTGGTGAATAGGTCAGCCAAATTGTCACTTGTATCAGATCTCTTCATCTCAATTAGACCTTTTTCATTACAATCCATAATGAAATGATGTCTGATTTCAATGTGCTTGGTCTTAGAGTTTTGAACTAGATTCTTAACAATGAAAACATGCAGAAGTATTATCCAAAAAAAAGAGGAGTGTTCAGCAAATTCAGACCATAGTCCAGCATTTGATTCTGAATCCATAGAACTTGTGAACTGCAGGCAGATGCAGCAATGTACTCAACTTCAGCAGTTGAGATAGACATTGTAGTTTGCTTGTTGCACTGCCAAGACACTAGCCTGTCTCCCGGAAATTGACATCCACCAGAAGTTGACTTTCTGCTCATGTTGCATCCATCATAATCACTGTCAGTATAGGCAATTAGATCAAAGGAATGGTTCTTTGGGTACCATATTCCCAAATCTGGTTTCCCTTTTAAGTATTTAAAGATCTTCTTGACAGCAGTCATGTGAGAGACCTTTGGAGATGATTGGAATCTTGCACATACACATACAGCAAACATAATATCTGGTCTAGAAGCAGTTAGGTAAATCAAGGATCCAATTTTGGCTCTATACTCATGTTCATCAACAGGATCCCATTTTTCATCTGCTACCATTTTCTCATGGGTGTCCATTGGAGTTGAAGCAGTTTTGAGATCTTGACATTTGAACTTGCATAAGAAGATACCATCAGCCTTTTGTTGAATTTTCAATCCAAGAAAAAAGTTCATTTCTCCCATTGAGCTCATTGAGTACTTGGATTTCATCACTTCTTCAAACTCCAGACACATTTGTTCATTTATTGAACCAAAGATAATATGATCCACATAGACTTGAAGTTGGAGCAAATCTCTTCCTCTTTTTGTAAAAGAGTGTCTTGTCAATGGCTCCCCTTTGGAAACCATTAGAAAGCAGGTGGTTTGATAGCCCATCATACCATGCTCTAGGAGCTTGATGCAATCCATACAAATCTTTGTTTAACTTATACACTCTGTTAGGATAATCAAGGTCCTCAAATCCTGGTGGTTGAGCCACATACACCTTCTCTTCTATTTTTCTATTCAGAAATGCAGATTTGACATCCAATTGGAACACTCTGATTTTCTTTGAGGCAGCATAAGCTAAAAAGATTCTTATTGCTTCAAGTCTTGCTATTGGAGCAAAGACTTCCTCAAAGTCAATCCATTCTTCTTGTAAGCATCCCAATGCAACAAGTCTTGCTTTGTTCTTAATAACAATGCCTCTCTGATCCCTTTTGTTCATGAAACCCCACTTGGTTCCAACGGCATATCTATTTCTTGGCTTATCTATAAGTTCCCACACTTGCAAACCTCTAAATTAAGCCAACTCCTCTTGCATTCCTTCTACCCAACATTTATCTTTCAATGCTTGAACAATGTTCTTGGGTTCAATTTGGGATAGAAAGCAGGAGTACAAACAAATGTTTGCAGATTCGGATGGACTTCTTGTTACTCTTTCATTGATATCTCCATTGATATTTTCAGGTGGATGATTTTTTCTCAACATAAGAGGATTGTACAATCACATTAGTAGACATATTTGTGTCAAGATTTGTGTCATTGAGATCAGGTTCATAAATGATCAAATTAGTTGTTCCATCATGGAATTCAGGTGCTTCTTCATTATTCTGTTGTGATGTAGATGCACCATTGTTTCCAATATTCAAGGTTTGAAACAAATTTTCAAATCTTGATTCTCTTTCAGCTTGTCTTTGAATCTCATCTTGGTTTCTAGGATCTTCCTCATTCAAGACATGATCATCTTGAACTTCCTGATTTTCTTGAGTACCATGTTCATGATCTTGTCCTGGATTATGAACTTGGTTTTAATTTTGAACTTGATCTTGAACTTGTTGATTTTCAACAATTGAGGGATCCTTAATGAATTTATATTTAGTTCTTTTTCCAGTAACCTTGGACCATAATTTGACCAAATTAATCTTCTTTTGATTATTCTCTTCAATCACACTTGTTTTGTACAAAGTTTCATCAAAGTCCTCAGGATAAATCTTGAAGGACTTGATTAACTTCTCAAAATCAAAGAGCCATGAAGCTCCATCAACTGTATTGAATTAATTTTCATTGAAATTTATATCAGATGATTCAATCACACTCAAATGGACTTTCACAAAGACTCTGTCCGCTTTTGAGTGTGTTGAAAATCCAACAAAGAAACAATCCAAGGATTTAGATTGAAATTTGTTAAGATAGTCTTTAGTGTTCAAAAGTGAGCATTTGCACCACAAATGGCTTGAAAAACTTGATGTAGGGCTTTCTTTTAAAAAAAATCTCATAAGAAGTCTTGTTTTGGCTTTTGTTGAGTAGAACTTTGTTTTGAACATAACAAGCAGTGTTGATTGCTTCTGCCCAAAAGGTAACAGGCAAGAAAGCATTTGCTAGGATGGTCCTTGCAGCCTCAATAAGTGTTCTATTTCTTCTCTCTGCAAATCCATTTTGTTCAGGAGTTCAAGGAGCAGTGAATTGTTGAAGAATTCCTTTTGCTTTGCAAAACTCATCCATGACCTCATACTTGAACTCAGTCCCATTGTCACTCCTCATTACTTTCACCCATGCATCCAACTGATTCTCAACCCTTGTCACACATCCCTTAATTAATTCAGCAGCCTCATCTTTGGTACTTAGGAAATAAACCCCAAGTATATCTTAAAAAATCATTAATTATCAATAAACAATATCCCTTTTGCCAATACTTGGAACACTCACAAGACTAAAGAGATCCATGTGAAGCATTTCAAGCACTTGATCAATAGTATTTATGAGTTTTGTCTTGTGAGATGACTTGTGTTGCTTACCCTTTTGACATGAAATGCAATTGTCATCAAGTTTGAACTCCCTTGTAGGTAAACCAATTACATGCTCACCCTTAACAAGTTTGTTCATGTTCATTAAGTTGAGATGACAAAGCTTCCTATGCCACAGTTTGGTTTCATTTTCAGTGGTCTTTGATACAAAACAAGTACCTCCCCTTGAAATGGCATCCTTCATATTCAGTTCATACAAATTACCATTTCTTGGAGCCATCATCATAATCATATCTGGAGGAATTACGAACTCAGGTTTGAGAATAAAACAATGAGAGTCATCAAACCCAACTTTATAACCTTTATCACACATTTGTGAAATGCTCAAAAGGTTATATTGTAATCCTTCTACATAGAACACATTATCAAAAGTAACTTTTCCATTAGTCAGAATCCCTTTTCCCACAATCTTTACACCATTCTCATCACTCCCAAATGCAACTGGGCCTTCAAACTTCTCTTCATAATTCAAAAGTGACCTCTTGTCACATGTCATGTGCTTGGAACATCCGCTGTCCATATACCATACTTCATTGACTGGTGTGAATTGTCCGTGCACAAATCAAAGAAATTGATCAGTTGGGTAATGAAATGCAAGCTGAAACAACTTGCAAATCATCATTGACATGGAAAATTGTTGCGATGGAGTTGGGAATAGGTTTAGGATCCTCATAAACTACTTCAAAAGTATCAGAATCATCTGATTCATATCCTGTGTCACTTGTACTTCCCACATAGGGAATGATACTCTAGCATTCTTCTATCACATAATCTTTCTTCACACTTGATGCAACAGATTCATTCCTTGGTTTCCAAAGGAATCCATGGGGTTCATATCCATGTTTCATCAAGAATCTTTCATCACCATTAAGCTCTCTTTGTTTCTTTCTTGAGAACACAACCTTTTTACTTTTCATTTCTTCGTTTGGTGGCCTTTTAGAATTATCAGACTTTACTGACTTGGTCTCTTTATTCGGAATAATTCTTAAAGGTTGTGTATTCTTTCTCACAACAGGTTCAGGGTTGATAGGAAGTGTGCTTCTTTTCACTTGGTAGACTACCTTCTTCTTTGCCTTCTCATCAACCTCCTTAGTGATGCTCTCATTTATTACAAATTCTCCTTTTCCCAATATATCACTTTTGTCTTTCACATCTTAACACTTCTTTCCTTTTCCCAAATACTCATCATACTTAATTTTGTAGAAACCAAAGTCTTGTCCAAACTTTATTTCACTTGGGACATGATTGGTTTGAATGTAAACCTTTAATGACAAGAATCAGTGTGATGGTCATATTCATCACAATTCGTACACCAAACGTTTCCCTTGAAACTTTCACTTGACTTCCCGTTCTTGAATCTTCCACTTGGTCTTGGGGGTTCAATGCCAATAGTTTTCTGAGTTTTGAGACCATTAAAATCAATTGAGAATGAGAAAACTAAATTGTTTTAAATCTTTCACATCTCAACCTAAGCCATTCATTGTTTTAAAGACATAAAACTAAATTGTTCAAAGCATCACCACAATTCAAGAAAACTAAATTCTTTAAGGGAACCATATCGAAATCATAAAAACATGAAACAAGGAGGGCTCAGGCCTTGTCTTCATTATACTTTATCACCCCCTCAGCAGGATCCTTCACATCTTTTGTCTCCGCCTCCTTCACTTCGCCTCCAGCTTCAAATTTTGCCTTGCTTGCCACTTCCTGACTTGTTTCGGGAGCTTGACCCATTTCCGCATAGAGCTCAACGGATCTAGCCTCCAAACCTTCAAGATCCCAGGTAGCATTGCCAAAAGCAGGATTGAAAGCTTGCTTCATCAGGTTGATTTTGGCCCGGTAGATGGAAAGAGCAGCATTTAGTTGAAGATTTTTCTTGTATCCTCCATCTCATTGGCGAAAAACCTTTAAGCTTCTCATGATTCTTATTCGGTTGATTAAGCTCTCGGAATTACTTTTCCATGATTGTGATCCTGGAATCGACAAGGTGGGACATCGTAGAAATCTTCTCCTTATGTTATGCAACTTCTTAAACAAGACTGTTGTGGATCTTGATCAAGTGATGGAGGCGCGAGACCCTACAATAAAGAGATACGACAATATAACAAAATTTTATTACACTAAAATCATGTAGTATCCTTAACTGGAGAAGGAGAGGTTCGACGTTCTCAAAATTCAACATCTCAACGGAGGTCTCGGAAGCCTCCCTGGCCTTTCTCTTTCGGGTTGTGGAAGCTCTGGTTTGTGAAGCAGGAGGAAGATCCTGGGACACTTTGAGAGGTGCGGGTTCCTTTTTCAGGATAATGTTTCCAAGTCATCTAGTCCCATTCCTTGTCCTGTTATAACATAGCTCAGGATCACAAAATGAACAAAGATATTAGATCAGGATCTTTAAAGAAGGTCATTTTACCGGACATTCTCGATATGTAGTCACTTTTGATCTTTAATAAAGCTGACGCAAGGGATAATTTTCCCCTCCCGAGATTTTTTCTTGAGGATCCTCACCAGGATCAAAGGTTTTTCCTTTCTACAGCACGTGTCAACCATTTACTTTATTGCATTCGTTTACCGTTTTATTAAAAAAACACACTATCTCACTTATCAAATTTGTTCACAAAGTAAGTTGCTTCGGTAATTTTTTACCTAAACAACACGCATAAATGAAAGTCGTGTATTAGTGTCGTAAACGCGTGTCACAAATGTGTGTTATTAAAGTGTCATTAAACCTGAGACAGAGGTGTGTGCCATGTTCAATTTATGATTGGGCTTCAACGACACGTATTTGCATGTCATTTGTGCCACTTAGTAGCACACAATGGCAATTTTTCTCTAAGGGTTAACTTCTATGTTAATAACTTTCATCGAACACATAGCATCAACTAATTTGGAAAAATTAGTCATAAGTTCTTATTTTTTCTTTCATTTTCAAATCCCTATTCATTAACATTAAAAAAAGCATCCAGATGATTACAATAAGGTGGTAAGTAAATGGGCAACAAGCTGCGTCGCAACCCCTTTTTGAATAGAAAACTCAATCTTACTAAAACGACATAAGTCAGATTGATGTTTCTTTGCTTCGTTTTCTTTGTTGCTCTCTTACGTGAATGGGATATTAATTGGCTATATGTCAATATGACCTTTAACATAAAGATTTTATATTGATGACGTATATGAATAAACTCTTTTTTGTGTTGCGTTTACCTAGTAAAATTTTGTATGCATACTTTCAAGTACCTATAACTTTGTTTTCGAAGCTCTCGTTTATAGTTGTGGCTTTAGGATTTAGACGGTATGGGTTGGTTACTTCTTTAATTTTCTTTACTGCATGGCTTTAACAACTTGCCACATGCTTGTACATGTTGGTGGCATTATTATCAAACGGAGTTTCTCAACAATTATAGTAGGCTAGATATGTCAATTCACTCTTAGTTTGCACTCAAGGTCTGGCACATCTTGAGTTATTTTCTTGCATTTAGGTTACCTTCCTAGATAACCATCTTAATTTGTAACTCCAATGATACTTGTTCATTTTTATCATAATGGATCGAATGGGTCATTGTAAGGTATAATCCACCATGGTCTCTCTAAGGGTGTAACACCCCAACCCGAAAAGGGCTGACGTGTCACTTTGTACGGAGATATGCAGAGACAAAAGACATAATTCCATTACTTAGGAATCTTCATAAGCATCCTACATTTATTTCACTCTCTCCATCCCGCCCAAAGTAACCTGTGAACCTGAGAGGGGAAAAGTTTACGGAATGAGCCAGATGCCCAGTATGGAATAATAGGCTCAAGTGTTAAAACATTTTAGATAAAACCGGTAAGTTAAAAAAATAGTTTATGATGGCGATAACAAAACAGTTTTAGTAACAGTAACAATAACCATTTTTGCTAAACAGTACACAACTAATAAAACAATTTGCGAGCAGTAAGCCAAAACACTTCCAGATAAGTCAATCACAATAACTTCTGAGTAAGAATAGTAACAAATAATTCCGATCAGTAGCAGATAATTCATAACGGTAACAAATAATTCATAACAATAATAGATAGTTTTAAACAGTAACAGATAGTTCATATCATACGGATGTACCCATGAGCCGAATAGTAACAAAAACAGAGGTGACGATATACAGGGGGCCATTCCTGTATACCAATCACATGGAATGGGACAGGTTGGCACACCTACATCCATTCCCATAAACAGAAACTTAAACTGAAACAGAGCTAGGATCGATCCATACGCCTCCTAGTAGCTTTGTACCACACATGTACCTAGGGACGCCGTGAACTAATCTCTCCGTCACGGAAGGAGCACATGTTGTCGGTGCCACAACAACATGCTCGTGGGACAGTCCACGAGAAGCGTAGCACTCAGGGTAACAGAGCATAAAAATATATATTTTAGAGGCATTCAAAAATTCAGAATCGGAACATGCGGCAATGAGCAAAATTAATTTAAATCTACCGCAAGCTTGTTTTTGTTAGAACTTAATAGACAATTAACGTATTATAAACCCAAGTTTAACATATCGGAAAAACTGAGCGTAACATGAAGCCCGCACATCTTGGTTAACAGTACTTTGATAATATACCCGAGTGTTTATAGATATGAAATACCGCATCGATCGTATCCACCACACCCAGATATGTGATCAAAGTTTGGTTTCCCATGATGTTCGAAATTCATATTACATCCCTGGAACATACAAGTTTCAAATGTCTTGTTGCAATGAAATAAAATACTCGTAAGAAACATGAAACGAATGGAAAGCCAAAGACGCTAACAGTTCAAGGTCTTAGTCATAGGGGTTATCACAATCGAACCAGATAACAAAGGAGTGGGTAAGGATCCATACCTTCTAGTTGATATGTTGTCTTATAAAAGATAGGTGATAACCATTTATATGTACTTTGGATATACCTACATGGTGGGTCATGTATCACATAAGGTCGCGTACGCATACACGTATACTTAAAATAAATTTGTTTCATGTGACTAAGAACATAATCGAGTGTTTAATTACGGATGTTAGATATGTGTAAAATAATATCATTGTTTTTAAAGATATATATATATATATATATATATATAGGGATTAATAACTAATTAAAACATTAAATCTATTTTCAAATAACATGTTACTTTAAAGCAATAGTAAGGTTTAAACCTGTTATGAGTTCAATGTTATGACCAACGTTTTAAAGTTTTATTTACTTCAATTCTAGTTTTCTCACTTACGTTTTCAATGAAAATATCAACTTTTGTTATCTTTCACTTCTCACAATCTCACTCTTCTTATATTTAATTATTTTGACTTGAGCATCAGTTCTACTTCAACATACCAATATACTTGTTTCTATTTCTAATTGTTTTTGAACTACCATCATATATCTATATATCCAGCTTATAACTAATTATAACCATGTTCATATGTATACCAAACTCAAAACAAGATTAAAGCTTTTGGTTCCAACTATATTTGGGGTAGGGGATGTTGCTGGTGGCAAATTGCAGGTCTTCGGGATATTTCTGTTTGGCAGGAAGATGAGGACGACGACGGCTGTCTGTTTTTGGTGGTTCCAATTATCGGCTAAGGTGACTAAGGATGGAGACGAAGGTGGTTCTGTGAAGAAGGTAACGGTTATGATGGGGATGATGCTCGACGATGGTGGTTACCGGTTTATTACAGCGAAGGTCTGCACGTGTTGGTAACGAATTTGTGGTGATGTCGTGTGCTGGTTGTTAGTCTAGCGTATGAAAGTGGCTTGCTGGAAGTGAGGGCCGGTGTTGCTAGAGAAAAAAAAACAAAAGAACATGAAATACTGGAAACTGGTTATGAGGCTAGAGATGAAGCTGGTATGGGATTTTAAAAAACCAATGGGCTAATGCTAAAATAAATATCTTATGAGGCAAGTGTATCACAGTTCAGGGAACAGTCTTCTGGCGTGACTCATCTGATTGCTTTAGGGGATTGTGAAAATTATTTTTATTTGTTGCCTTCAAAATATCTACTGAAATGTTACAGAGGAGAAGGTGGTAGAAATTATGTTATGATTTCTACTTTTGACTTTGAGCACTACCATGCATTATTTGAATATACTTTCATATGATTTATTATTTTTATTTATTTGTTTATTTAATTTTGAGTGGTTATTTCAACTATTACCTCCTTAAAAGAAATTTCTTCCTCGAAAATTGTAGATCAAAAACGGGGAATCATGGGTATTACCGAAACAAAAATTTTATTTATATTGATCATAAAGCAACTAGAATATAGCATCCTGTATATGTATAACTGAAATTAGTTTTTAATATTATAGGTTACCACGTCACCATTTGGAGTAAGTTTGGAATTTTTGAGTCGCCAAAGGGTCATATCACAGTCGGTCAAGAAAATGTATGTGGTACTACGGGAAAAGTGTGGTGGTTCTGGTGACCGACTAAGGTGGCGCGCGGTAGACATGATGAGTTGTGATGTGGGCTTAAGCAGGGCTGGTCTTAATATAGCTGGTGTACAGGGCCCAAATAAAATATCTTGTGACGTGAAGAAGTATCGGGGACATAGTGCAGGTACTCTACTCTTGGCCATGAAAGAAAAATATGGAGTAGTTTGACAATTTATACATTGTTTAATCAAATCAAACGTATATTTGTATATTGTGTTTTATTATTCTTTTTTTATTTTTTTTTTCGAGCTGATTTACATATACGAATTTGCTTTTTTCCTTTTTATTTTGTTTTTTTAAAATATTTATTATGCATATATATTTTGTGTTACTTAAAATGGATGATAGGTAGCAGTAGAATTGAAATTTGTCTTATGGCACAATTCAAATAAATCATTTCCTTTTATATTATTATTGTTTAACTATTATTTTATTATTACTATTTTTTAAATATAGCTTGAAGGCTATGTGCACACGTAATATGTTTGTTTATTATGCTTATTAATTATATACATTATATATGTATATTATTTACCTTTTTAACAAAAAAAAATTGTATTTGAAATTCACAGGTTCCGACATCGAATAAGAAAGGACTACACATAAACATTAAGTTTTGAATATTTCAACTATTACTCCACATTCAAATAAATTTCGTCCTTAAAACCTGCGGGACAAAATATGAATTCTTCTAGAGAGAGCGAAAACGAGGGTTTCAGAACAGAGGCAAAGGATAAGGTTCATAGTCACTTGGACGAAAGGTTATTTAACTCAATTGAAAGTTATCTACACATAAGATTTCCAAAAGCGCACATTTGTACAAATAATTCACAATTATGTTGTAGACCATAATTTTTAATTACTTTACAGTCGTGCCCACGTGGTCCTCCTACAAAACCATAACGGCTGAACAAATCCAAACATTTAGATGGACACTAATATGCATAATGAAAATCCCATAAGCACGCATTTGTAAATGTAAGCCACAATTATGTTCCGGACCATAATTGTCAATTACCTTACAAGTGTGTCCTAAAGGTTCTCCCACAATGCATCTTAATGACCCATCCAATCATACAGAAGATGGTGAATTCTATCTCACATTCTAAGAGTACTCTTAGTCATGGTTATTTCCCTTGGATACGTATCAAGAAAATTACAGACAATATGAAAGTTTCGATATTTATATCTCTTACTAAGATATCTTTAGCCAAATCTAAGAATCTAGCATAACCTTGCAAAATTAACTTGTGAATTCTAAGCCGATAGTTAGTCCTAAAAGACGGACAAGGTTAGCTTCCTAATAGACCAATCAGAGTTTCGAAGAAGGCGTGTCAGTCAACACTCAAAGGTAAGACACTACCGAGTCACACAAATCCTACCGGCAGAAGACGTCAAAGGTGCTCGTATGCTTTGGAAAAATGTGTTTCTTATATCTACCGAAAATTGACTTCGTTCCGTATGAATCTTGTTTTTAAATTATTCACCCTAAGTCAAGTATTAAAAAAATATCATTTATTTTTGATGAAGTAGTCGTGTGCATACACATTCATTTTATCATTTAGAAAACCTCGCTGATATAGAAAGTGATAATTAGATCATTTTATATCTTCATAATGAATAAGTGCTTCAATTTTTTTAAAGGGTCTTAAATAAAACATTTTATGTAATAAATATTTGTCTATTTAAGAAATCTAAATTCACATTTTAATAAAACATATTTTTAGATTTGAAGTTTTCCACCGGGAGGTTTGAATAAAAACATTTCACAAAATGTTTAGTTAACGAAAACATATATAATAAGTTTATTTTTATGAAAGAAGTCAGATGCGCTAAATAAAAGAAAAGAAATTGACAATAAGGCTGGTCGTGTATCATCTATTATATTTTTAGTTTGATGGTGTCGTATGTAATTAAAATGAATTGTGACAAATTCGTTTAAAATTACGTCTTAGTTAACTAGAAAAAACGTTGCTATTATAGGGATAAATAAGTAAGCTGATGGCTTAAAAGGAATGCTTAATAACATGATTTCAATGAATTCCAGTTCTATCAATTAAAGTTCTAAAAGTTAAAGAGTTAACAAAAACTTAGTAAAACAATTTGGGTAAAAAAAATAACAATAAAAAGTTTAAATAATAAAATAATGAATAAAAGTTAATGAGGGTTTTCAGAATTTATAGAATGTTTAACAAGTTTAGCAGGGGTTCAACAAAGATTAGCGAAGGAGTTCAAAAGTCCAACAGCGAAGTTCAAAATTTAGTAGTGACTTCAGATATTTAGAATGAAGTTCATAATTGACCAAAATAATATCATTGTTTTTAAAGATAGATAGATGTATATATATATATATAGGGATTAATAACTAATTAAAACATTAAATCTATTTTCAAATAACATGTTACTTTAAAGCAATAGTAAGGTTTAAACCTGTTATGAGTTCAATGTTATGACCAATGTTTTAAAGTTTTATTTACTTCAATTTTAGTTTTCTCACTTACGTTTTCAATGAAAATATCAACTTTTGTTATCTTTCACTTCTCACAATCTCACTCTTCTTATATTTAATTATTTTGACTTGAGCATCAGTTATACTTCAACATACCAATATACTTGTTTCTATTTCTAATTGTTTTTGAACTACCATCATATATCTATATATCCAGCTTATAACTAATTATAACCATGTTCATATGTATACCAAACTCAAAACAAGATTAAAGCTTTTGGTTCCGGTTACCTTATGAAGTGTTACGAACATGAATGGAAATAATGGTCGCAAGAAAGCGCGAGGGCAGTGGCGGTCCGACTTCAGATGATCCAGTGATCAGGAAAGGACGCTAGCCAGTGCTGACAGTTAATGTTGGTGAAAGCCGCATTTGTAAACGTGATTTCGGTGTTACCCAATGTGGTGGCGGCATGGCTGGTTATGGTTGCATGGATTGCGAAAGAGGTTTGTGGTGTGCGTCCAACTATATTTGGGGTAGGGGATGTTGCTGGTGGCAAATTGCAGGTCTTCAGGATTTTTCTGTTTGGCAGGAAGATGAGGACGACGACGGCAGTCTGTTTTTGGTGGTTCCAATTATCGGCTAAGGTGACCAAGGATGGAGACGAAGGTGGTTCTGTGAAGAAGGTCACGGTTATGGTGGGGATGATGCTCGACGATGGTGGTTACCGGTTTATTACAGCAAAGGTCTGCACGTGTTGGTAACGAATTTGTGGTGATGTCGTGTGTTGGTTTTAGTCTAGCGTATGAAAGGGGCTTGCTGGAAGTGAGGGCCGGTGTTGCTAGAGAAAAAAAAACAAAAGAACATGAAATATTGGAAACTGGTTATGAGGCTAGAGATGAAGCTGGTATAGGTTTTTAAAAAACCAATGGGCTAATGCCATTTCATCATTGTAATTATAATCCTGTTCTCCAACATCTGATCTATCACCATCATACTCATCGTCCTCAGCTCTCCTCTCTTCACTACTCTCCTCTCCATCATCATAAACATTTATAATCAATTTTAATATGTCTGCAGTTTCCACAACTGTTACAGTTTCAGCAACGTTTACACCAAAGACAGTTGGCATATTCTCATTCTCCCCCTGTTTTGGGGCAGCTGAGGTCTTCTCAACCTCCTGCTCCAGGGCTTGAATTTTCAAATTTGCTTGTACCAACTTCTCAAATAACATCACATTCTCCTCTGTCACCTCCTCATTCCTTCTCTTCAGTTCAGCATTTTCTTTTAACAAGGTCAACAGGTCAGTGTCAGTGGGTGGTGTTGTAGGTGGTGATGCAGTGAATTGTTCATATTCAGGCTGTTCTTGGTTTGTGGTGTGGGTTTGAAATATGGATAGTGGTGGTGATTGTGTATGAGGTGGGCTTGGAATGAATGGATCTGTTTGAGTTGGGCTATATGTTGGTGGTGTTTGTGATGTTGGGGATGTATGTGTTGATGTTTCTGGTTGGCTTATGGTTAGGGTTTGAGGTGGGGATTGAGTGGTTTGATGTGGTTGAGTTTGTGGTGGTGAAGGTATAATGGGTTGTTCTTGTTGCTCTGGTTGCTCCCCCTGATCAGGTGCAACAACATCCATAGCTACTCCAGCTCCTCCTTTATCTCCATCAATATTATCATCTCCATCATCAGAATCGCCATCATCATCACTCTCAACATCATCTCCTCCTTCCTACTCTAAGCTTAACTCAGGAACTGGCATCACATTCAAGTCATGGTCCAACAACCATGGCAAGATCTCAAATGGGATATTTAAGTTATACATATTAGAAACACCTGGATTTCTGATTCTTCTGTATGTGTCAGGGTTTTGCAGTATGTGTGTAATTTCAACAGTGGGTAAATCTTGTAATTCACTATTGAAGATTATCTGTAGGAACCTTGGATATTGTAAGAATCCGTTCTTCTCTGCCTTCTTCAAGTTTCCTACTAATCCTTCAAATATCATCTTTGAAAAATTGAAGGGTAGATCATACATAATTCCAACCGTGGCATTTGCCAAATCATGACCATCCCTTCCTTTGGGCAAATCCATGTATCACATGATAGATAAGAAACCTATACAACGTAGGGAACATCCCCTTTTGAAACTGTCTGTGACACCCGGTAAATTCCCAATCCCTAAAACCAAGTAATCAACCTAAATATTAGGTAATTGTTATATGCGCCCTGCGCGAGCGCGCCATATTAGAATCAGCGCGTGCATTTGTTATGTGCGCCCTGCGCGAGCGCGCCATGTTAGTCAGCGCGGGCATATTATGTGCGCCCTGCGCGAGCGCGCCATGTTAAGAACCAGCGTGGGCATATGTTATATGCGCCATGCGCGAATGTTTTGGCTTTATGTTTTCATGTACCTTAACGTTATGTTGTCTAAGGGGTTGACCATCCCGCATGATGCTAAGGCGGGTGCATCCTAAATCGTTTATGCGCGTGCGGAAGGGAACTAACCTCCCCGCATGGCGGGAACATTGAGAGCTAGTTTGTCTGAAGCTCCAAGATGGAATTGACTTCAACATAACTGATCACTATGTTGAAATACCAAGACCACCTGGAGAATCTACAAATGAAACTCAATGTCCTAACTGCGAGAAGGTTACGCACCTACCGGCAGCAAAGAAATGTCCTTCACGCAGAAAGCTATGCGCACAAAGTGATACGCACAGAACACTTAGTCTATTCTCCAGACGTAAGGAGATTACTCCCGCCCAAAAGGAAACAGTAGCGTGTTTCAGAGATTTTCCACTTTTTACTGTACACGGACAAAAGTACCTGAAAAAGCACACTGTAACATGAAAAGTCAACTGTCAGCCACCCTATTCTCACCAACCCCAGACCTGCATGTCCTGACCAAATCAAATCAAAATCTTTTATCCACTACTCCACTTTTAAATAAATAATAATAATTTCCATACCTTATCATCATTACACCTAGATATGAAAAGATTACAATCCCCTAAAGCAAGGGATTGTGTTCCCTTGAGTTTGCCTATAAATATGTAACCTAAACTATCACCCAAAACACACTTCAAACTTCTCTCTTAAGAACTGCAACTTGCACTAATCATCTCCCAAGCATCCGTTGTTTTCGTTTCCGATCCTGTTACCAGGTAAGCCAAGAATATAACCTTGAGATCTGCTTTCCAACCCTTATATTCTCCTAATTCTTGATCTTAATATATATACTTCTTGTTATTTAATCGCATTCTAGACCTTCAATTCCGAGGCCAACACCAAGAAAACCCGAATCTCGATTAATCCCTTAACAAGAACCACAGGTGAGTCTCACAGCCCCTATTCTCGCTGTTTTCACTGTTTTTAAACTGTTTTCGGGGCGAGGGACACGTACTTAAATAATGTTTTATCATGGTATACTTACAAGCTATGCAAGCGATTATGTGTTTAAATTATATTTCATAATGAGCAATGCGAACGGTTATCTAAGGTTTTCGATGTATGTGCGCTAGAACTCGAGTAAGTGATCACTTTACCATTGGAACTCTAAGGGTAGGGACTGCTGGTTTGATCCACCCACTCGTAGGGGTCGCACCTCTTTGCATGGACGAGTGCCTAGCATGGTCATGGGGCAGTACTATGGGTTTGAGCCCGCTCGTAGGGGTCGCGCCTCTTTGCATGGACGAGCGCCTTGTTTTCCGGCACAACGTCTGCGCGTAACCCGCGGGACGGTATTATTCGCTCGTAGTGGCAGCGCCACTTACACAGACGAGCACGGTTTTTCAGATGTGTCCGCGCGTAACCCGCGGGACGGTATTACTTGTTTCGCTCGTAGTGGCAGCGCCACTTACACAGACGAGCACAGTTCCCAGAAATGTTCGCGCGTAACCCGCGGGACGATTTTATCAGAATGTGTTGATAGAACTATGTTTTACCAAGCATGTGTTTTAATGATGCTATCAGAATTATGTTTCAGAATGATTTTTATCAAGATTATGATGCAATACGATTTATCAAGTTACTAAAACTTGTGAACTCACTCAGTTTATACTGATTCAAATGTTTTTACGTGTCTTTCAGGAGATAACTAGGTAGCGCATGGAGTCACACTTAGAGCACCTCACGCTGAACATCTAAAACTAGCTTTTTGGAAGATTTTAGTTCTATCCCTTCGATGCGCGTGGTTGTTCCCGCCGCGCAAGGGGATACGGCGTGGAAATCTTCAACAGTTTTTATACTTGGATGTTTTTATGAAATTTTTAAACAATGTAATGTATTTGTATTAAACATTTCATGCGCAATGAAAATCTTACTTTGAATGTTTGCAATGGCCCGTGCTTAATTATCAATCCCCACTCGCGCGCGCCCGGCTGTTTCCGCCGCTCAGGGCCGGGTGTGACAGATTGGTATCAGAGCACTGGTAATAGCGAACTAGGAAAAGAAGTTTTAACCTAGACTATAACCGTTGGGGAATCGCATGAAATATTTTTCAAAGAAAATATTTTCAAAAGAAACTATACACACACTTAGGAACACGGGTCACACAGTGTCTAGTGAATAAAGATAAAGAACATTATGTGCTCAGAGTAAATGCGCTAAGTTTAATATATTTTCATTCTCTTTTAAAGCGAGAATGCCTCCAACTAAAGCCAAGGGAATTACCATGACACCCGAGGAACTCGCGGAAATAATCGCGCAAGCGATCGCGACACATGAGGCCCGCAAGGCCGAATCAAGTCAGGGTCGTCAGAATGAGACCCCAGAACCCGAATCAGGAGCCTTGGACAAAGGATGCTCCTACAAGACATTCATGGCCTGTAAGCCTTGGCCATTCAAGGGTACCGAAGGGGCCATTGGGCTCTACAACTGGATTGACAAGATGGAAACAGTTCTCTCCATTAGCGGATGTAGTGAGAACCAGAAGGTCCTTTACGCGACCTGCATGTTCCAAGAAGCAGCTTCATCTTGGTGGAAGCTTCAAGTGAAGACCTTGGGGCGAGAAGTTGCTCTTCACAAAACCTGGGAGGAGCTGAAGGAGATGATGATGAGAAAGTTCTGCTCTCGCGCAGAAATCCAGAGTCTGCAGCAGGAATTCTGGAACCACACCATGGTAGGAACGGATATCGACGCCTACAACAACCGGTTCAACGAGCTTTGCCAGTTGGTGCCAGACATGGCAAACACGGAGGAAAAGAAGATCGAGAGGTATATCTTTGGGTTACCTCCTGTTGTTAGGGTTCCGCTCAACGCCGCAGCGCCTCCAACCTTTGATGAGGCGGTAGCGCGGGCCATCACCCTTACAAGGGATACGGTCCGTGCGGGTATGTTAACTACGCGCGGAATCGAGCAGCGAACCTCTGATCCCAAGAGGAAGTGGAACTCTCACCACCGAGGGTCCGACTCCAAGCAACCACCGTTCAAGAAGCAGGAGAGCGTAAGGGCTTACGCGATCCAAGCCGCGGAGCCATCAAGGAAAGGATACAGCGGGCCTCGCCCATGGTGCAACAAATGCAAGTATCACCACGAGGGTGAATGCGCAAGAATCGAATGTGCCAAATGTGGCAGACCAGGGCACAAGACGATGAATTGCCGTGTCAGAGAAGCTGGAGCGAGCGACAACTGCTACGCATGCGGGAAGCCAGGGCATTTTAGTCGGGATTGCCCGCAAAAGGGAAACCAAGCTCGCGGGAGAGCTTTTGTGATCGGCGCGGGCGAAGCTAAAGAAGAGCCGAATGTGGTAACCGGTACGTTTTTGCTTAACGGCCATTTTGCATCTGTTTTATTTGATACTGGCGCTGACCTAAGTTTTATATCCGCTGAGTTTAAAAACTCCCTAGGCCTAGCAAGCAGTAGGCTAGACACGCCTTATACTATAGAACTAGCCAATGGTAGGCAGTTATGCGCGAACGAAAGAACTGAACAATGTGTAATAGTCATGGGAGGTCACGGGTTCAATATTAATTTGTTGCCAATAGACTTGGGAAGTTTTGACATTGTGGTAGGTATGGATTGGTTAGTCGAGAACCACGCGGAAGTTATTTGCCATGAGAAGCAGGTTCGGGTCCCACTGTTGAACGGAGAAACCTTGGTGATTCAAGGGGAAAGAAGGGGAGTTGCGACGAAACTAATTTCGTGCCTAAAAGCGCGCAAGTGCCTAAGGAAAGGGTGCTACGCCTTCCTGGCGCATGTAGTAGAGAAGAAAGGAGATGAGCGAAGAATTGAAGACTTACCAGTAGTGCGCGAATTTCCAGAAGTTTTCCCTGAAGATTTGCCCGGATTACCGCTGCCGCGACAAGTCGAATTTCGTATTGATTTAGTCCCAGGAGCTGCGCCAGTAGCTCGAGCGCCTTATCGATTAGCTCCATCTGAGATGCAAGAGCTATCCAATCAGTTACAGGAACTATTGGATAAGGGTTTCATACGCCCAAGCTTTTCACCTTGGGGAGCTCCAGTACTGTTTGTTAAGAAGAAGGATGGTTCTTTCCGGATGTGTATTGACTATAGGGAGCTGAACAAGCTGACAGTCAAGAATCGGTACCCCTTACCGAGGATTGACGACTTATTTGACCAGTTGCAGGGATCCAGTTATTATTCGAAGATAGATCTACGGTCAGGATACCACCAACTTAGGGTCCATGAGGAAGATGTGCCGAAAACAGCCTTCCGAACTAGATACGGCCATTATGAGTTCTTAGTGATGCCTTTCGGGCTAACTAATGCGCCGGCTGTGTTCATGGATCTGATGAACCGCGTGTGCAAACCATACTTGGACAAGTTTGTGATTGTGTTTATAGATGATATTCTGATTTACTCTCGGACCAAGGCCGAGCATGAGCAACACCTGAGATTGATTTTGGAATTGTTGAGGAAAGAAAAGTTGTATGCGAAGTTTTCCAAGTGCGAGTTTTGGCTTAGAGAAGTTCATTTTCTCAGTCACGTTGTAAACGAGAAAGGAATACACGTTGATCCTTCCAAAGTCAAGGCCATCGAAAACTGGGAAGCGCCAAAAACCCCAACTGAGGTGAGGCAATTCCTAGGACTAGCTGGCTACTATCGACGCTTCATTGAGAACTTCTCCAAGATAGCTCTACCACTGACCGCGCTAACTCAGAAAGACAAGAAGTTTGTTTGGGGCGAAAATCAGGAAGCGGCATTTCAAATGTTAAAACAGAAATTATGTAGTGCGCCAATTTTGTCTTTACCCGAGGGGACGGATGACATCGTCGTTTACTGCGACGCTTCACATCAGGGACTCGGATGTGTCCTTATGCAGCGAGACAAAGTCATAGCGTATGCCTCGCGCCAACTCAAGACCAATGAAAAGAACTACACAACGCATGATCTGGAACTTGGAGCGGTTGTCTTCGCGCTAAAGATTTGGCGCCATTACCTCTATGGTACAAAGTGTATAATCTTTACGGATCACAAGAGCCTTCAACATATATTTGATCAAAAGGATTTAAACATGAGGCAACGAAGATGGGTGGAGTTGTTGAATGATTATGATTGTGAAATTAAGTACCACCCTGGAAAGGCGAATGTGGTAGCAGACGCGCTAAGTAGGAAGGAGCGAATAAAAACGCTACGAGTCAAGGCTCTAAGGTTGACCATTCGCGCAGATCTCTCTACCCGCATCCGAGACGCTCAGCAAGAAGCCTTGAAACCAGAGTTTGTTAAAAACGAATCCCTTGGGGGTATGATTAAGGATTTGGAGCTCAAAGAGAACGACACTCGGTATTTTGCTAACCGCATATGGGTCCCTCTCAAGGGAGGATTGCGCGAGCAAGTATTAAACGAAGCTCACAAGACGCGGTATTCCGTACATCCTGGCGCAGACAAGATGTACCAAGATGTTAAAGCGCTGTATTGGTGGCCCAATCTTAAAGGCGCCATCGCGACGTATGTCAGTAAGTGCCTGACGTGTTCGAAGGTAAAGGCTGAATACCAGAAACCATCAGGGTTGCTTCAACAGCCAGAAATTCCCATGTGGAAGTGGGAACAAATCTCTATGGACTTCATCACCAAATTGCCAAGGACACCTGGGGGTTACGACACGATCTGGGTTATTGTGGATCGGCTAACTAAGTCAGCGCACTTCCTGCCGATCAAGGAAACCGATAAGATGGAAAAGTTAGCCCGATTGTATATTCGAGAAGTAGTTTCAAAACATGGAGTCTCAGTGTCCATCATTTCTGATAGAGATAGTCGGTTCACATCAAGGTTTTGGAGATCGTTACAAGGAGCTCTAGGTACTCGCCTTGATATGAGTACAGCTTATCATCCTCAAACGGATGGGCAAAGCGAGCGAACAATCCAGACATTGGAAGATATGCTACGCGCGTGCGCGATCGATTTCGGAGGTAGCTGGGATACTCATCTCCCATTGGTTGAATTTTCTTACAACAACAGCTATCACACAAGCCTCAAGGCTGCGCCGTCTGAAGCTTTGTATGGGCGCAAGTGTAGATCCCCACTGTGCTGGGCTGAAGTGGGTGACAAGCAAATGACTGGTCCAGAATTGATCCAAGAAACAACAGACAAGATTTTTCAGATACGGGATCGCCTTAAGACAGCGCGCGACAGACAGAAGAGCTACGCAGATGTGCGAAGGAAACCGTTGGAGTTTCAAGTAGGGGATAGAGTACTTTTGAAAGTCTCTCCATGGAAAGGAGTCCCCCGTTTCGGCAAGCGAGGAAAGTTGAATCCGCGCTACATTGGACCATTTGAGATCCTGGAAAGGATCGGTCCGGTTGCTTATAAACTCCGTTTACCCGCCGAACTCAGTGGAGTTCATGATACGTTTCATGTGTCCAACCTCAAAAACTGCTTATCTGACGAAACGTTGATTTTGCCGTTGGAAGAGATTCACATCGACAAACAGCTGCACTTCGTAGAAGAACCTATAGCAGTAACCGGTTGGAAAGAACAAAAGTTGCGCAGAAGCAAAATCAAGTTAGTAAAGGTTCAATGGAAATCAAGGCGTGGGCCTGAATTCACTTGGGAAAGAGAAGATCAAATACGCAAGAAATACCCACACCTCTTTCAGAGCATGGCTTCTGCCAGCAACATCTCCTAAATTTCGGGACGAAATTTGCTTAACAGGGAGAGAATGTGACACCCGGTAAATTCCCAATCCCTTAAACCAAGTAATCAACCTAAATATTAGGTAATTGTTATATGCGCCCTGCGCGAGCGCGCCATATTAGAATCAGCGCGTGCATTTGTTATGTGCGCCCTGCGCGAGCGCGCCATGTTAGTCAGCGCGTGCATATTATGTGCGCCCTGCGCGAGCGCGCCATGTTAAGAACCAGCGTGGGCATATGTTATATGCGCCATGCGCGAATGTTTTGGCTTTATGTTTTCATGTACCTTAACGTTATGTTGTCTAAGGGGTTGACCATCCCGCATGATGCTAAGGCGGGTGCATCCTAAATCGTTTATGCGCGTGCGGAAGGGAACTAACCTCCCCGCATGGCGGGAACATTGAGAGCTAGTTTGTCTGAAGCTCCAAGATGGAATTGACTTCAACATAACTGATCACTATGTTGAAATACCAAGACCACCTGGAGAATCTACAAATGAAACTCAATGTCCTAACTGCGAGAAGGTTACGCACCTACCGGCAGCAAAGAAATGTCCTTCACGCAGAAAGCTATGCGCACAAAGTGATACGCACAGAACACTTAGTCTATTCTCCAGACGTAAGGAGATTACTCCCGCCCAAAAGGAAACAGTAGCGTGTTTCAGAGATTTTCCACTTTTTACTGTACACGGACAAAAGTACCTGAAAAAGCACACTCTAACATGAAAAGTCAACTGTCAGCCACCCTATTCTCACCAACCCCAGACCTGCATGTCCTGACCAAATCAAATCAAAATCTTTTATCCACTACTCCACTTTTAAATAAATAATAATAATTTCCATACCTTATCATCATTACACCTAGATATGAAAAGATTACAATCCCCTAAAGCAAGGGATTGTGTTCCCTTGAGTTTGCCTATAAATATGTAACCTAAACTATCACCCAAAACACACTTCAAACTTCTCTCTTAAGAACTGCAACTTGCACTAATCATCTCCCAAGCATCCGTTGTTTTCGTTTCCGATCCTGTTACCAGGTAAGCCAAGAATATAACCTTGAGATCTGCTTTCCAACCCTTATATTCTCCTAATTCTTGATCTTAATATATATACTTCTTGTTATTTAATCGCATTCTAGACCTTCAATTCCGAGGCCAACACCAAGAAAACCCGAATCTCGATTAATCCCTTAACAAGAACCACAGGTGAGTCTCACAGCCCCTATTCTCGCTGTTTTCACTGTTTTTAAACTGTTTTCGGGGCGAGGGACACGTACTTAAATAATGTTTTATCATGGTATACTTACAAGCTATGCAAGCGATTATGTGTTTAAATTATATTTCATAATGAGCAATGCGAACGGTTATCTAAGGTTTTCGATGTATGTGCGCTAGAACTCGAGTAAGTGATCACTTTACCATTGGAGCTCTAAGGGTAGGGACTGCTGGTTTGATCCACCCACTCGTAGGGGTCGCACCTCTTTGCATGGACGAGTGCCTAGTATGGTCATGGGGCAGTACTATGGGTTTGAGCCCGCTCGTAGGGGTCGCGCCTCTTTGCATGGACGAGCGCCTTGTTTTCCGGCACAACGTCTGCGCGTAACCCGCGGGACGGTATTATTCGCTCGTAGTGGCAGCGCCACTTACACAGACGAGCACGGTTTTTCAGATGTGTCCGCGCGTAACCCGCGGGACGGTATTACTTGTTTCGCTCGTAGTGGCAGCGCCACTTACACAGACGAGCACAGTTCCCAGAAATGTTCGCGCGTAACCCGCGGGACGATTTTATCAGAATATGTTGATAGAACTATGTTTTACCAAGCATGTGTTTTAATGATGCTATCAGAATTATGTTTCAGAATGATTTTTATCAAGATTATGATGCAATACGATTTATCAAGTTACTAAAACTTGTGAACTCACTCAGTTTATACTGATTCAAATGTTTTTACGTGTCTTTCAGGAGATAACTAGGTAGCGCATGGAGTCACACTTAGAGCACCTCACGCTGAACATCTAAAACTAGCTTTTTGGAAGATTTTAGTTCTATCCCTTCGATGCGCGTGGTTGTTCCCGCCGCGCAAGGGGATACGGCGTGGAAATCTTCAACAGTTTTTATACTTGGATGTTTTTATGAAATTTTTAAACAATGTAATGTATTTGTATTAAACATTTCATGCGCAATGAAAATCTTACTTTGAATGTTTGCAATGGCCCGTGCTTAATTATCAATCCCCACTCGCGTGCGCCCGGCTGTTTCCGCCGCTCAGGGCCGGGTGTGACACTGTCCATCATGTATTGTTCCTTGATACCCCATCGTTTGCTCAAATATCCTCATCAAGTGAGATGTGCTGAAGTTTATTGAATTATGATCATCATCATTTAATCGTAAGCATATTCTTATCATCCTCTCTGTTATGTGGATTTCTTGTCTTGCAACAGTTGTTTCGATTCTCTTTCCATTGATGTCCTCAATGAGTTCTGCAGATCTCCAGAATTCCAATGAATGATTTCTGTAGATGTCAGGGCATTCAGTGAACGCAAAGCTGACATTTGACCGAAGACATATTTGGGTTGTAACAGTGCACACATGTTATGTTTTGGTTCGAAGACATTTTTGGGTTGATCTTCTGCCATATCTGAATCACATAAATAAACATATTCAAAGTGAAATTAGTCATAAAGTTCTCAACTTTAGGTAATTTCAAGTTATAAAAATGAAAAAGAAAGAGAGAGAAAATCATCAAGAACCTGTTCTTCGACAAGTTTATAACCTAAACACATAAACAGAGTATTAGTAATCAAATACATAATCAAAGCCCATTATAGTCTAATCGTGATCGGGAAACACATTACTATAGCTTACCGAGTCGGAATTAGAAGGCTAATTAAAGTTAGGGTTTGGATTAAAGTTGAATGCGATAAGTCGGTTTAGGTTTCTTTGCAAGTAAGCAGTTGCAGTGGAAGGAGAGAGAGGGAAAAATAATGTTGAAAATTTTGCCTAACTCCCTCTTATATACCTTTTGAAAGTGGGTTTTAAATGCTTTTTGTCGTTTAGTGAGTTATTAGCTGTCACACAGTAACATTATCCACTTGATATATTAAAACATTTCTTTACCCTTTTAGCAAACCTTACTCGGAAAATTTTAATATATCCAAAGTCTACTCGGTATACCTCCACTTACACAAAGCTTACTCGAATATAAGCATCAAACGTTACCCGAAAATACATATTTAGACATATTCAACTGTTTTGTGTTCGGAAAGGTTATAAAACATCAAACCTTACCCGAAATAACATATTCAAACATATTCAACTGTTTTGTGTTCGGAAAGGTTATAAAACATCAAACCTTACCCGAACTTACATATTCAACCTATTAAAGGCAAAATGCAACACTTTTTGACTTAAACCACTTTGTTAAAATCTATTTTTCATTAAAGATCATAGTTTAAGAGCAAATGGTGCATTTAGAGTCAAATTTCAGTTGTAATTCTTTTCAAAATAGTTTGTTCCATTTTCTAGAAAAGATCTCAAGAATGGGATCATATTGACTAAGTAGCTTTCTCAATACTTCATTCTCAGCATTATTATAACAACATAGATAGGTTAACAGCAGGTAAAACTTAGCATGAATTTCATCTCTTTGGTGATATGATTAAGGTTCATTTAGAAGCATAATATATTAATGGTCAACATTGTGCTATGATGCCTCATATCTCTTCTCAAAGCTTATTTGGCATTCCCCAGATCACCCCAATTTGACTCCAACCTCCTGTATTTGGTCAAAAATTGTTTTTGTATGACAGAACTTATTGGATCTTTTTGTATTTTTGATTTTTAGACATGTATTGAGGTTGAACGTTGGACTTACAGTTAAATAACAGGCCTTTCATTCAAGATGAGACAGATTTGTCATCATCTTTGTAGTTCTTAGTTGTAACCCTCTTGTTTGATAAAATATTTAAAACACTTATCAACTTTTGGTTGATTTATTCATTCTTCCCCTTGTTTTTGATATTTTTTCAAATTTTCTTAAAGCTTGTTCTTTGTCATATTTAAAGATGTTTCAATTTTGGTTGACCAAATAACAACAGGCTTGTGTATGACTGGGTAATCACTTTTCTGCCTATCATGTGGAGAGATTTATCCTGAGACATGCAAAGACAACTATGTATCTCCACATAAAGATTAGCATATTCATTATGTTTATATCACCTTAGATTTTACATCATCATGGGAAAGTAACCATACATGTTAATGACTATACTAAGGTCTTTTTGGCCTATTAAGTCCATATGATTGGCTAAGTAGTCAATGTACTATCATTTCCCAAATTAACAGTTTAATATTTAATCACCCCAATTTCTCTTCATTGGCAGGCAAATGGCTATCCTGTTTGACCAAAAGTGGTCAACAGGACCAAACATACATGTGAATATATGTCCTTTCAAAGTCAGAGCTATTGACATAGTTTTAAGTGAAGGAATAAGAAACAAGTTATAATTTCCCCAAATGCATTCACTTTTCAGGTCAATGGCCATCCTTTGAATCTGTAGAGATTTAAGGACCAAACATACACAAGTGCATGTCCTTCCAACTGGGCAAATGACATAATTTTCAGCAAGAACAACTACTTGAGACTTTCCTTAAAAAAATCCTTATTTTAAGCTTCTTTAAAGCTTGAACTGAATAATCTTATCATATCTCTTGCACCATTAATCAACTTGCCCATATTTTGACCAAAATAAAGAGTTTATGCAAAATTCATTAGTAGATTCATTTTATCATTTAATTTTGACATAAAACTTATTTTGACACAAACAGTTGTAACATAATCAAATCTTAATCAAACATAACATCATCAAGACAAGCAGACAATACTAGCATTCAAGGTCTAGCCTATCTTAATAACATCAAAATGATCAGATAATACACATAATTAAGCAATTTAGCAGTGATGTCAGATAAGCACACTAACAAGCAGTTCAACACAAGGAACTCATCTTAACATCACATTCATACATCAACTGATGAACATGCATAACCTTTAATCATATCAAACTTTTGCACTCAAAAACAGTTTAACCACATATCAAGCAACATAATCAATATCATACTCAAGTAACATAATCAAGCATATTCACTGAATATTCAATTTGTGAAACCTCTAAATAAAGTAATCAGATAGCACATAGAGATACACAACCAAGCACACATCCTTAATCAGATTTCATCAGAGTTGATCATTCCCGGGGCTTTCAGAAGAAAGTTGAATCTGGTACTATCAAGTGGTTTGGTGAATAGGTCAGCCAAATTGTCACTTGTATCAATTCTTTGCATTTCTATCAAACCTTTTTCACTACAATCTCTGATGAAGTGATGTCTGATTTCAATATGCTTAGTTTTAGAATGTTGAACTGGATTCTTAACAGTAAAATATGCAGCAATATTGTCAATAAGAATAGGGGTATTCAGAAAATTCAAACCATAGTCCAGCATCTGATTTTGAATCCATAGAACTTGTGCACAGCAGGCAGATGTAGCAACATATTCAGCTTCTGCAGTAGAGATTGAGACAGTAGTCTGCTTTTTGCATTGCCATGACACTAGCCTTTCACCCAAAAATTGGCATCCTCCTGAGGTTGACTTTCTGCTCATGTTACAGCCATCATAATCATTGTCTGTATATTCAATCAGGTCAAAGGATTTGTTCTTTGGGTACCAAATTCCTAAGTCTGGTCTTCCCTTCAAATATCTGAATATTCTTTTAACAGCATTCATGTGGGAGACTTTAGGACTAGACTGGAATCTTGCACACACACATACAGCAAACATGATATCTGGTCTTGTTGCAGTCAGATGCATCAGAGATCCAATTTTGACTCTATATTCATGTTCATCCACAGGCTCCCCCTTTTCATCAGCAATCATCTTTTCTTTGGTGTCCATTGGAGTTGAAGCAGTTTTGTACTCATGACAGTTGAACTTGGTCAAAATGTCCTGCACATACTTATTTTGGGGAATGAAGATCCCTTCAGCTTTTTGTTGAACTTGCAATCTAAGAAAGAAGTTCATTTCTCCCATAGAACTCATGCTGTATTTGGACTTCATTACCCCTTCAAATTCCATGCACATTTGTTCATTTGTAGATCCAAAGATGATGTCATCCACATATACTTGTAACAGAAGTAAGTCTGACCCCTTTCTTTTGTAGAAGAGTGTCTTGTCAATGGCTCCTCTTGTAAAACCATTTTCAAAAAGATGATTTAACAACTCATCATACCAAGCTCTAGGAGCCTCATGTAATCCATAAAGGGCTTTGTTTAGTTTATTCACCCTGTTTGGATACATTGGATCCTCAAAACCTCGAGGTTGAGCTACATACACCTCTTCATCAATCCTTCCATTTAGAAATGCAGACTTAATATCAAGCTGGAACACTTTAATGTTCTTTGAGGCAGCATATGCAAGAAAGATCCTGATAGCTTCAAGTCTTGCAACAGGTGCAAAGACTTCATCAAAGTCTATTCCTTCTTCTTGAAGACATCCCAGTGCCACCAGTCTAGCTTTGTTCTTAATCACCAAACCCCTCTCATCCTTTTTGTTTCTAAAAACCTATTTGGTTCCTATTGCATATCTGTCTCTTGGCCTATCAACAAGATCCCACACATGTAGGTCTCTGAACTGTGCTAGTTCCTCTTGCATTGCTTCCACCCAACTATTGTCTTTTAGTGGTTGAGCAATATTCTTTGGCTCTATTTGGGATAGAAAGCATGATTAAAGACAGATGTTTGCAATTTCATAATGACTTCTTGTGTCTCTTTCATGCAAATCTCCAATGATGTTTTCAGAAGGATGATTCTTTTCCACATAAGGAGTTTGTATAATCATATTTGTAGACAAATTTGTGTCAAGATTTATTTCATTGAGCTCTGGTTCTTCAATAATCAAATCAGTTTCTGCATCATGAAATTCTGGTGCTTCATCATTATGTTGTCCTGAAGTAGATGCACCATTTTTTTCTAAGTTTAATCTTTGAAATAGATCTTGAAATCTTGCAGTAGAGGCAGCTTCTTCTCCACTTGCTTGGTTGCTTGTGTCATCATCATTCTGAACTTGATCATTCTGCACATATTGATTGTCTTGATTGTTCTCAGTATGATCAGCTTCAGGATTGTGATTGTTATCTTGATCTTCTTGAGCTTGTTCAACAATGTCACAGGAGGAATTTTTCACAAAAGTTTATTCCTTTTCTTTTCTAGCAACCTTCTTCCATAATTCTTCCAAGTCCAATGTTTTCTTCTTTTTCTCTTCAATTGCACTGGTCTTGTAGAATGAGTCATCAAAGTCTTCAGGATAAATCTTGAAGGACCTTATCAACTTTTCATGCGCCATGCTGCACCATCAACTGTATTGAATTGATTCTCATTGAAAATGATGTCAGATGATTCTATAACACTCAAATGGTCTTTCACATATACTCTGTAAGCTTTTGAGTGTGTATAATATCCAACAAAGAAACAATCTAGAGATTTTGTTTGGAATTTGTTCAAATAGTCTCTAGTGTTCAGAAGAAAACATTTACATCCAAAGGGCTTGAAAAACTTGATATAAGGTTTTCTATTGTGAATATTTCATATGGAGTTTTGTTATGCCTTTTGTTGACAAGTACCCTGTTCTGAACATAGCAGGCTGTATTTATAGCTTCAGCCCAAAAAGTGACAGGTCAATTAGCACCTGCCAACATGGTTTTTGCAGCTTCAATCAAAGTTCTATTTCTTCTTTCTGCAACACCATTTTGTTGCAGTATTCCCTTTTCTTCACAAAATTCTTGCATAACTCCATTTTTGAACTCAGTACCATTGTCACTTCTCATAATTTTAACTTTCTTATTCAACTTGTTCTCAATCATTGCTACACAACCTTTAATCAACTCTGCAGTCTCATCCTTGGTACTTAGAAAATAAACCCAAGTATATCTTGAGTAGTCATCAATGATCACTAGATAATATCTTTTCTTCCCTATACTTGGCACACTCACAGGACCAAAGAGATCCATGTGAAGTAGTTCAAGTACTTGATCAATTGAGTTGATGAGCTTTGGCTTATGAGTAGATTTGTGTTGTTTTCCTTTTTGGCATGAACCACAATGATCTTCCAATTTGAACTCTCTTGTAGGCAAGCCTATGACATGCTCACCTTTGACAATTCTATTCATGTTCTTTAAGTTCACATGACACAGTTTCCTATGCCACAATTTTGATTCATTTTCAATGGCTTTGGAAACAAAGCATGCACCTCCTCTTGAAACAGCTTCTTTCATATTTAATTCATACAAGTTACCATTTATTGGTGCCATCATCATAATCATTTCAGGTGGAATCACAAACTCAGGTTTTAGGATGAAACAGTGGGAATCATCAAAACTGACTTTGTATCCCTTATCACACATTTGTGATATACTCAGTAGATTGTACTGAAGACCATCAACATGAAACACATTATCAAATGAAACTTTTCCATTTGTTAAGATTCCTTTTCCAGCAATCTTTCCACCATTTTCATCACTCCCAAAAGCTACAGGACCTTCATACTTTTCTTCATAATTGACAAGAGACCTCTTGTCACAAGTCATGTGCCTAGAACAACCACTATCCATGTACCATATGTCATTCAGAGGAGTGGACTGTTCCTGCACACAAAAAAAAGTTTGATTAGTTGAGTGATGAAGTGCAAGCCTTATCAACTTGCAGCACATCAGATTCAGTTTCAGACACAGCTTGGGAAGTGAGTGTTGTTGGTTCAGGATCTTCATGAGTGAGTTTTATATTGTCTGAATTGTCTGTTTCATAACCACACTCTCTTGGAGTTTTAACAAATGAGGTTGAGCTTGGACAGTCTTCTGATGCAGTGTCACACTCTTTCACCACATAGTCTTTCTTCTCATAGTAGTCTCTCACATCAAGGACTGTCTCAACCTTGGTTTCAACCTTAGGTTTCCAAAGGAATCCTTCAGGTTCAAATCCATGTTTCATCAGAAACTTTTCATCACCAGTGAGTTTTGTTGGTTTCTTTCTAGGATATGCATCTTTTCTTCTTGTCTTCTCACTGCTTGATGATCCTTGAGAACTATCAGATTTGACAGATTGAGTATCCCTTTTAGGGATTATTCTCAAGGGTTGAGAGCTCTTTTTAACATTTTTCACATGCTTCACTAGAGATTTACCCCTTTTAACAGGTTTGTCCACATGTTTCTTGGCTTTCATTGAATGCCTTTGGCTCTCATTTTCCAGAACTTCCTCTTCACAAACCTTTCCCATACCCAAGTATTTTTCATACTTCATTTTGTAGGCCACAAAGTCTTTTCCATACTTTGTTTCATCTGGGACATGAAAAGGCTTGAATTTGAGTCTTTCATTATAGGAGTCTGTATGATGACCATACTCATCACACTTCTTGCACCAAACCTTTCCTTTGAATATTTCATGTTCTTTTGGTTTCTTGAACCTTTCACTTGGTCTTGGTGAATCAACTCCAATTGTCTTTTTAGATTTTAAACTGTCAAAATCAATTGAGAAATGAACAAATTCAGCTATCCTTTTGTCACTTCTTTCTTCTTTCCCTTTAACAAAGACAATTTCCCTTAAACTCAAAGGTTCCTCCTCTATGTTTTCCCTTTGTCTTGATTTCCTCTTTTCATATTCCTCCATTGTTTCTACTTCTCCAATGTCAAAGTCTTCAATGCTTGAGAAAATAGGGTAAACTGGAATAAAGTTTTCAACATTCACATCTTCTTTTACCCTTTTCTTGTTGTTTTGCTTTAACTTTTCCAATAATTCTTTGCTTGGAGGTCTCACTGCATTGTAATTTACCTTCTTCTTCTCACATATATCAAAGGACACATGTTCTCTCTTTATTCTTTCATTCTGTTTCTTCATTCTTGATGTGACAGGTGGATACTTTGGAAGTTTGTCAATGGATTCTGGCTTCTTGAATCTCCTTCTTCTTTCAACAGCTTTAATTTCCTCTTCAGTAATTTGATCACTCAAATCACTCAAGTCATCTTGATTCAAATCAATTGACCCATGGTCATCTTCAGAGACTTGAACTCCAATTGACTTTTCTTCTTTCAACTCTTTCTTCACAACAAACTCTCCTTCTTCACTCACCTCAACATTCTTGTACAAATCCACAAGTTCTTCTTTGTCTTGAAAGACATCTTTGAATTGTTGTAGATATGCATTTCTTTTCTCTTTATCCACTTTTGGCATAGAGTTGTTGTTGAAAGGTGGTGGTACTGCTTTGTACTTGTCTTCTTCCTTAACTTGGTTTAGAATTCCACAGATGTTTCCAGTGGAGACCAAGTTCTTCAAGAATTCATTGTCAGCTTGCAGTTTTGTGTTCAGCACCTTCTATTCTATAATCATTTTCTTCAATCCATCCATTTCAGTTGTGAATCTCTTCTGAGCTCTGTAACTGTTTACACAGTCTTCTTCCAAACTTTTCATTCTTTCTTCACTCACTAGTTCACTTGCCTCATATGCATTGATGATACTTTGTTTCTTAAAACACTCACTTTCCAGCTTGCCTACTTTCATTTTTCAGCTCATTGATAACTTCAGTTAAATCAATAGTAGGAGCAGAGTGTACCTGAGATGATGATCCAGTTTCTTTCTCAATTATGGCCATGAATGCCACATTTGCCCTCTTGATATCATCTGCAATGTCTTCTTCATGATTGCCCCAATCAAAGTTACCTTCATACTGTGTTGTTACAGCAACATTTCCTTGATTTCTGATCTGGTTCTGGTTGGCTGGAACAGTGTTGTTTGAAACATTTTGAAGGTTTTGATTGTTGTTTCTCTGAAAACCTTGATTATGAGGCACTCCTTGATCATGATTGTTCATCTGAGGTTGGAAGTTGTTGAAGTTGGGATTGTAGTTGTTGTTGGGATTGTTGTTGAACTTGTTGGTGTTTGGTCTCTGCTGATATTGAGTCTGCTGTTGATACTGAGGCTGATGATTTCTTGGTTGGTTTTGAAATTGGTTCACTTGGAAATTTCTTGGCATGTTACATTCTCTTGCAAAATGACCAGGCTGTTGGCAACTATAGCAAATGGCCTTTGACTTGTCAAAACCAATTCTTTCATTTGGCCCTAGGAGTGATCTACCAGTCCTGTTGTAAAGCCTCTTGCTTCTAAGAGCCAACATGGCTGCTTGCCATTTCAAATCCATGTCCTCTAAATCATCAGCATCTATCTGCTCAAGATCATCTTGTACTACACTTGTGTGAATTAAATTCTTTGCAACAAATGCATTATATGACTCAGTGAACATTGAAAGCAATGCATGTGTATCACTGCTTTGACCATTTCCACCACTAGTGTGTGGAACATTCCCACATGCCATAGAGGCAGAATCAGAGTCATCAATCAATTGCACATTGAATCTTTGCTGGCTTCCATGATTACTTGTGCTACCACCAACAAATGATTTTGGAGTATCAGAATTAAGTTCAACAGGTTCTTCAATGAAAGGAATCTGCTGTTGATTCTTGGTAGTCAGATTACCCATAGGTGCAATAAATGCATTTGAAACATTAAAGCAGGGTCTTTCCTCTTTTATCATCTAATTCTCTATCATTTCTATCTCTGCAGCTTGAAGAAAACACACTACATCATCCACTTTTAGCTCATTGAATTCGTGCTTTGTAAGAATGAACTTGCAGGCAGTATACCATTCCTTTGGCATAGAGTTGAGCAGCTTGGTATTGAGGTCAAAGTCAGTCATGACATAGTCTGTGGTTCTGAGATCATTCACAATTGCTAAGAACCTCTCCAGAATAGATTTTAACATTTCTCCTTCTTTATACTTAAATCTTTCTAGCTGCTGCTTCAATATCTGCTTCTTAATGTTTTTGAGCTCAACATTTCCCTCAAACATTTCAAGTATTGCATCATACATTGCCTTGGCATTGGGATGATGTGCAACCTTGGTAACTATTTCCCAAGATAGACCTAGCTTCAACATAGCTAAAGCCTTGTCATCAACCTTTCTCATCCTTTCTCTCACAGCAGCAGTTGCTGCCGGATTTGCACCTTCTGAAACTTCCCCTTGTGGACCATTCTTGATGGAGTTCCATATATCAACATCATTATAGCAAAACGGCTGCTTCAAACAAGACCTTCCATTTTGTGAAATATTCCTGTCCATACAGTCTAGGAATCTTGTTAGTAGACACCTCTTGTTCCTCGTAACCAGACATTTTGTGAAATCAAAAGTAATTTCTTTAAAAAAGCAGAGTTTTAAAAATAATCAGATCTGAAAATCAATTGTTCAGATCTGAGGTGTCTGATGCGATAAGAACAAGATTTATATAAAGAGACTAAAACGTTAATCAAAATGAGGAAGAGAAAACACCAAATGATTGTAGTTATGGAGGAAAAACTGAAGAACTGAGCTGCTGATGTCACTTTTCAATGTAACAGTGGTATGCTTACGTCATTCTTCCTCAAATCTTCAATCTGCAACAATCTTTCCAAAATAGAAGCAAACAGCTCTGATACCACTTGTCTGGTCCCTGATTTCAGCTGGATCTTACTTAATCATGTCATAACTCACACAGATTGATGTGTTGACAAGAGAGTTAATGACGGGTTGCTATATTTAGAAAGATGACCGTTTGTTAAAGGCGGAATCAATAACAAACATACGGCTGCTTAATCAATATTCAAAGGTAACCAACATTAACAAGATTCACTCAAAAGATTTCCGTTCATATAATATTCATCATACAAATTGGATAATCAATTTAGGGTTTCTTGAAGGAGGGTTTTTTCCATACGTATCCTAGGACAGCCGTCACTTTCAAGAAATATTCTTTCTTATCCAAAAGTGTAAAGGCTCAAATCCGTAGCTGATCCGTAGGCGGCGTGCCCTAAAACATTCTATTTATAGGCCTGCCAACCTAGGACAGTTGTCATTCCTTCTAGAAACCCCAAATGTAAATACATATTCAAATTACATAATCAGAAAAATATTCTAAGTGTAAAACAAGTCTTCCGGGTAGGATTTGCATCAATCTTCATTTTCCGAGTACGCTGTGTACTCTGCCATCCTTCAGGACTTGGTAACATAGAAGTGTGCTCGGATCAGTTTCCGGGTAGACTTTACTTGAAGAGTATTTTACCAAGTAAAATACTCACCGGGTAGACTCCAGTCTTCTTGACTTTGCCAGACTTTGCCCGACAAACCCTTACGAGCAACCTTGTTCTTCAATGGTCCATTTCAACTATTTGCTATAAAATAACTTATTAGCAAAGTGTACTCGGGAGTACTGTTCCTTGCTTGAGTTGAACCTTGCCCGATATTACTTAATGATATTCCATTCAATCATCAAGCTTGCTTGGACCACTATTATTAATGAATACCTTGCCCGGTCTTCCAATTACTTGGCTTCATGGACTTGGTTAGCCGAAAGCTTACATGGAAGTGAACCTTACTTGGCTATGAAGAACAGGCTTGCTTGATAAAGTGAACCTTGCTCGGAAATACATAAACTAGTGAACCTTGCCCGGCAATGCACTAATTTGCAAAGCTTGCTTGGATATCCACTAAAGAAGACTACTTGAAGATAACCTTGCCCGATAGACAAAATATCGTACCCGGCTAAGTAAAAGCTTGCTCGGAGGTCTAAGATGTGCCCGGATCCATACTTAGCGAATTGAGAGGAGGTTGAAAATATTCCAATCTTCCATATACTTCATTTTGGTCAAATATATGACTTAACATCATTTGCCAGGTGCAAGTGAGCATACCTTAACCGTTCGACATTTACTGATAACTGAACTGTACGAACTAAATTAACCGATATTAACCGACGGTTAGGTTAATGTTTTATGATTAACTGAAATTCAGTTATGTGTTTCAAAACGAACATTTAACTCATGAACCGATACACTTTTTTTATTTATTGATCATCTGATTTATGTGGCAAAAAATGAAAATAAAAAAATAAAACTTTAAATTCACGCTACATGAGAGAGCATTAGAGCTAAGAAGGTTTTTTTTTTCTAAGAAAAAGGAGAAAGTAAACCTTCTTATCTCTCTCTTCTTATCTCTCTCTGTTGTAAATGCAATACCTTGAGAACAAACAGTAGCCTCCTGATTAAAAATGGGTGAAGTGTAAGTTACTCCCTAGATCTTTATGGAATTTATATTCCTTGGCAACAATTTGTCTTTTATTTCATAAAAAAATCAGGCAATCAGTACACCCTTTTGAAATTAGCTATATATTGCCAAACTCATCCCATTATGAACCATTTTGTTCCATAACCGAATGTTAATTGAAACAGACCTAAAACTGATTAACCATGCCTGAGAATCGGTTATGGTTAAAGTTGTTAATTACCAAACCGCTTTGCTCACTCCCTACCATCCCACAAAACAACCTTGTCGTTTTGCACCATAGACACGTCATAAATCACTATGTTTTTAATTATCTTGATGCATCTTGTGTCAAAATTAGTTGGGGTGTTAGTTACAAAAATAGTTTACATGATTCCCGATCTCCATCATCTGTATCTAATTTAAAGATGATAAAACTTGATGTGCGGTACCTTTGTTCATGTTTGACACTAAACGTCTAAACACAAGTATTGAACCCACCCAACACTCTCATATATGCCTAATCATACCGTTTTCTAAAAATTAACATGAGCGTGTTTAGTAAAGAAAAAGTTATATATCACTACACGTACGTTTAACATAACTATTGTCACTACTCGGTAAAAACGGTGATGAAATGGTATTCACATTTAACCCTGGAGTTATTTGTAAATACTACTGTTTGTGTGTCAGTCACGTCTATGAACATGAATGAGACAATTGACGAATTAAATTCTCTCATTTAATGCTCTCAACCACGCAGTTGTGACAAAATTCAATTCGGTTTGATATTATCAGCTACCAAATTGCATGTAAAATCTCAAAATTAATTTGTATATATATATTGCAAATTCATCATTCAATTCGCATAAAAAAATTTGACCTAATTAGTTGAATTTATCCTCCCAACGTTCACCATCATACCCTTTCGTCAGACACTATTTATTTCATCCTTTTGAAACGATATGGTTTAACTGTGAACTGGTCATTGTCATCATTTACTTACGCACCATTCATGTATATATGATACTGTTTTTGTAATTACTTGAATTTCACGTGAATTTGGTTATTAATGAAAAAGATATTATTATATAGTACGTATTATTTATTTAAGAAACACATCTACAGTAGACTATAACTAGAGATGCATGGAGCACGTTAGGCTGGCCTTAGTGGAGGCGAATTGTAGGGTCGATTTTATGGAGGAATCAACCCCCCCCCCCCCCCCCGTCGATAATAGGGGCGATAGGGGTGGGGGTGAATATATGTCGCCGGCAAACATATAACCAATATTATTATTATTATATTGTGTTGTGTGTGGTATATATATACATGTGTATATATATTGGGCTACAAGACCACTACACCCATAAAACAAAAACCCATATTTTGCTGATTGGGCATTACATGACACACATCGTCCTATTTTGTAGCCTTCTACTACGCATACCCTTAGTCCAAGCATATTTCTTTTTCAACTTTTTTTTATTTGTTAATGATTGCTTTTTGAATTTTTTATATGTTTTTTTTAGTTAAACTCATATGTTTAACTAACAATTCAACCAAACACGTTATATTTTTTGGGTTACATCTTTCATCTGGTACCCACCGCAGCGGCCAGGCTTGGTAAGTTGGTAGCGTCCGTTTAGACGTTACATTACCCTTTTGTTTATACTACGGCTATATTGTTTCGTTTGCTATAGCGAGTACATGGGAACCGAAAAGGCTAGTTATTATTATTCGTGGCAAAATATCAACCGAGTCATATAAAAGGGTCAAACCAGTTGTAAAAGGGTTGACATGTTAGACGTTATAAAAAATACTATTATTTTTAATTTTTGTTTTCTATAACTTTAGTGGATGAAACTTGTGTGATTGGTTGCTCCACGCCATTATGCAGCACGTACATTCAAATGCAAGGTGTATTAATTGCATTAAAGAAGAGTCAGACATGTTTTAGAGCTGTTATGAGTTTTGTTTGAAAGAAATAAACATGAGAATGGAGTATGCAGGTAATGATGAACAGACACATGTTCATGGACAACACAAGCGTTCCAAGAGGTGAATTTGGTTTACAGATTGTACCTTGTGACATTAATTATTAATGTTATGTTTTCATAGTCTGCAGTTTGCTTCATTTTTAGCTAATCTTTTGAGCTTGCTCAACTTGTTCACACTTGAGCTTGAATGCAAAAGTGCATACTTTCAGCGAATTTATTAACTCATTTTGTTAATTACTTTCAGTGCTTCTGCGACTAATAGTAATCATGCATTCAGAGTTTCACATCCTGTAAGACGGCCTTAATTTGTTAACAATCAGATTTAATATCTTGTTTAATTTATGTATTTTGCATCTTAGATACAATCTGCCCCTTGGCATAAACTTAAGTTAATCACCGCAATAATTAATGCCCTTAATTCTAAAACAGGGTTTGCATTCTCCTCTTCAAGAATCTTCCAGTAATAAGGACACAGATGTCGCGTCAAATCAAAGGGATTCACTGCAAAATGATGTAAGTATACAACTAAGGTGGTTTAATAATCTACTTAACCTTCTGTTATGATAAGTTTACACTGAATTTTTTCACTATGTTGTGTAAAGGTACTCCTTTTATTTAATGGTACATTAGGCATATTCTTATCAATTTGAGCACATATTTTAATAAACAGTTAATTACAGAAAGATGTAAAATTGCAGATTGAGCAACTACAAATGCGGTTACAACCAGAGAAATCAGTACAGATGTTGCTTGAACGAGCTTTGGGCCGAACTTCTAGCACTTTATCACCTGGCCATAGGCATTCTGCTAATCAGGTAACCGTTGTCGCTAATCCATGAATGAGCGATAAGAATATATAGACCATGTAACACTCGCTACTGCGCGTGCAAAATCTTGATGGACGATTTTACCACGTACTTTTAACTAACTGTATTATTGGCCCATTAGACAAAGGAGTTAATTGCTGAGATTCAGTTACTTGAGGAAGAAGTTCAGAACCGGGAGCAGCATGTACTTTCTCTATACAGAACCATATTTGAACAATGCGTTAGTCGTCCATCATCTGCGCAGGTTTCAGTCTTGACTTCACCTGCACATGCAATCACAAAGAAGGAATCAAGAAAGCATCCCACCATTGTTTCAAACGCCTTTTGTTCTTCAAAAAGTTTTCCGTTTAGGAAGTTTCATGCCATAAATACCCCTGCGAAAGCAAACTTATTACACTCTACAACCAAGAATGCTTCACTATCCGGTAGTAAAGTCAACAATCATTTTGAGTCTTGTTCAAAAGATACTAAGGTATGAATATTGTTTTTTTGGTCATACTTTTGATAGCAGTAATGTATGTTTTGATAGCAGATAAAGGGGAGTCGTTTTGCAACCGATAAACAACTGACTTTAAAAGACCATCTTTATCAGTGCCCGAGTAGATTATCAGAAGAGATGGTGAAATGTATGGCTGCTGCATACTGTTGGATCAACAGGTCATCATCAACGGGCTCAGAACATAAGAAATCGGCTTCATTATCTAGATTTTCCACCAATAGAGACAATTGCAAATCAACGGTTGAGATTTCATGGATATCAACTGATAAGAATAACTTTTCTCGTGCATCTTATGCTATAAACAGTTATAGGTCAGATTAACACTATATAATTTATTAATGTATATGTAAAAAAAAGAGTTAAAGGTTTATGAGCTTTTGTTTTTAATTTAGACTGTTAGTGGAGCAACTAGAGAAGTTGAACCTGAGCAATATGGAGACAAATGCTCAGACTGCATTCTGGATCAATATTTATAATTCCATGATTATGCATGTGAGCTCACATTAACTTCATATACGGCACATGTGTGATTTGTCATTTCATTTATATTTTGGCCTTGTAGGCGTATCTGGCATACGGGATACCTCACAACTCTCTGAGAAGGTTAGCTTTATTTCACAAGGTAGTGCACTTCCTTATTGAAAAAGTATCATATATCTATGAGTAGATCATGCTATTATGTGGTTTTAAGTTGGATTAACTTTGGTTTATGACTTGAGGTTTTTTGGAATTTTGTATTGAATTTGTGTCTTCATAACATGTACGTGTTTCTCTCTGTGTAGTGCAGGCTGCTTACAAAATTGGTGGCCATATGATAAGTGCAAATGCAATTGAGCAGGCCATATTTAGGTTCCGTACCCCAAGGGTAGGAAAGGTACTCAACTATTATATATTGTTTTCTTTAGTCAAGTAGGGTAGTAGTTAATACCATATAAAAAGAATAATATACTTTCTTATTTTTCACAAAAAGTCCGTCAACTTAATTTTGATACATTAAATTCGCTCAACTTGTAAAACAAAAAAAAGCATGAAAAAAGTTACTAAAGTAGTTTTTGAATAATAAAGTCCCTAAACTTGCTTAAAATACACTTACTTTTGAAAAATTATAGTCATGAATTGTTATCTTGAATTGGTTTACAATTCTTTTGAAAATTGTTGGACTTTATCGTGTTTTGACCAATTTAATTTAAGAATTAACAAGTTATTATTTTATTCATTTTAAAAAAGTTTAGACTTTAACGTATAAAATTAGTTTAGTTATTTTTGTGTATATAATTTAGAAGTTGAGGGACTTTAATTTTCGTACAAAAACAAGAGTTTTTTTGACTTTTATTGTATTAAACTTACATTTTCTACAAAAGAAGATTTTGACTGGAGTCCAAATCGCGTAGTGTTGTCACGTTGAATTGTTCAATCCGAATACAGTAACTTTGACCCATTGGTAGATAGTACTCCCAAATTACAAAATGTTCCACAACACTCCAAACATTTAACTTATTTTCTTCTAGCACTCCTGGAATAAGGAGACACTAACTTCGTTATTGTTTTGGATAAAAAATGTCATTTTTCAATGTTTAGGAGATAAAATCAAAATTCTGTTTATTATATATTCCACCATTCCTCTTTGCCCAACCACCACCACTCTTCCATGTTGACAACCACCACTGCCACTGACAGCCACCAACCACCACTACCACTTGCAGCCATCAATCACCTCTCTTATTTAGTGTTGACACATGATTAGTTAACCTAAAATGACACAACCACCACCGTCGATCTCCACTCGTCGGAATCAACATATCCATTTACTCCATCTCTCTCTAAACCACCACTTATCAACAAACGTGTTTGGTGGTTCAAGGCGGCAGTTCACCCTACGATTCATGTTTAGCCACATGGAGGGGGTCAACGATGGATTTTAGGAGATCTGAGGAAGGCGGCAACTTGCTTGATGGTCGTTGAACGGAAAACGCAAAGGAGATCTGAGTTTAGATTTGGTTAACTAAAGAAGAAAGGAAGATGGTGGTTGGGTGGTGATTCAGGCGACTCCTAATTTGATTTGCGAGGTGTTTTTAGTAATGGTGGTTGTAGGCAGCTATGGTGGCGGTGTTGGTGTTGCCGGAGTGGTAGTGACGGTGATGGTTTGGGCGGCAATTGAGAACCCGGAGGGAAGAGGGTTTGAGTGTGGAGACTAGAGTTAATAATCTTAAAAAGTGGGGATGAAAAGTGAATATTTGATAAAACCTTAGGGATTATTTTGGCAGTTTATTCGCAAAAAAACTAACGAGGTTAAGGTCCGTTAAGTTCGGGAGTGACATGAGAAAACAAGTTGCAAGTTGGGAGTGGTGAAAGATAAATCATTAGTTGGGAGTGTTATCAACCAATGAGTGAAAGTTGAGAGTATTAAAAACCAATATCTCTTTTATTAATGTAAAAAATATCAACCCTAATTCGCATACACATAATATTGTGTAACCCAACACGACACATTTATCTAAATGTATTAAATGGGTCGGCTGGGTGATAATCAAGTGGTAAACGTGTTGATCTAGTTGGTGAGTTGTAGAATATGTGAGTTAAACAGGTCATAATTGGTTGGCAGGTCTACCTATTTAGCTAAACGAGTTAAACAAGTGAACCTTAACAATACCGGTTTAATTGAGCCAAACACGACATGTTTTTAAACATGTTGGATATACGAACTGGGTCATGTTAGAAATTACCATTTATCGTCATTTTAACAGTTTTTGAATCATATGAATTAACTAATTAGTGGCTGGAGACCATCCTTTCAACTACAATGTGGAAGAAATCAGGAGAAGAAAGACAACGCATTAGTACAAAATTTGGTCTCAAGTGTCATCGGCCCCTTCTATGTTTTGCCCTTTGCACAAGAACTTTATCTGACCCTACGGTAAGTTAGGGTATTGGTGAGACCCTATGAGTTTTCCGCTATCAGGTTCAATTATTACCAAAAAGAAAAACATCTAACTTTTACCCTTTTGTTAGCTAAAGGTGTACACGCCATCAAACGTCATAGAGGAACTAGAACTAGCAACAAGGGAGTTTCTTGAATCCAACATAATCGTGAAGAAATCAAAGAAAGTTTTCATCCCAAAATTACTTGATAGATTTGGAAAAGAAGCCCACATTTCTCAAGACAATCTTTTGAAATGGATAACTGAAAATGTTGACAAAAAGCTTTGTGATTCTATACAGAAATGTGTTGAGCATAAAATTAGTAAGAAAATGTCGCAGATTATCGAATGGTTGCCCTATAATTCAAGGTTTCGATACGTGTTCTCAGAAGTTTTAACTGAAAAGCCATGGTGGCTCTGAGTACATTTTGTTGGGAGGGATTATCAAATGTGCATACATGATAATTGACTGTGTTTGTGGTTGGATTGTTATTTAAGGGTATTTTATGCATTTGACTAACGTTAGTGAAAGTTAACTATATTTTAAACTATTTTATTTATTTTCTATAAAGAAAAATTGCTTTTAAACATATGTTATCTTAATCCCGCCATATATTGCATATGGTTATGAATTGAACAAAGGATATTGTATAAAGCTTATGTGTTACGTTTATGCATTGAGTTCCTAGAAACTATGGGTTGTGTTATCATTCATATTAAAAGCATACTTAAATCATATAATATAAAGGGTAATATTTATTTCAGAACCATTAATATATCAAAAACCCTAATAAAATCATATGTAATTCTCATGATATATAAAAGTAATCGACGTAATCAGGGAGAGTATGATTATGTGTGTATTTAGGGCTGTAAAAGAACCCAACGAACATGAATAAGGTCTTGTTGATGTTTGTTTGTTAAGGAAATAATGTGTTCATTAACGGTTTACGAACATTTACCTAAAGAGATTTTATGTTCATGTTCGGTCATTAAGGAAATGAATGTGTTCATGAGTGATTCATGAACACAAATAAAATCAGCGGAGCATAGAGATTGAGATCATTGTATTCATCAATGTGAATAATGAAAAAGAAAATGTGAACAATGCAAAAACATCGTGAGAATATAGTTTCCTATTTTATGTTAGGGGTAAAAAAATAAATAATATAAAACATTTAAATTAAATAAATAAATGCACAAAAAGAAACTTGAACGGGCGTTCGTGAACACAATTGAACTAACTAAGGCTTTGCACATGTTTGTTTAACTAATCGAACAAAATTTCATGTTCATGTTCATTCATTTGTTAAATGAACTTTGTTGGAACCCTAGTTGAATCAACGATAATATTGGTACGAGTTCGAAGTTTGCTCTATTGAATGACCGAACTACAAGTGAAGTGTGTGTTGTGATTAGGGGCTTCAAGGTCATGCTTCCAAGAGAATTGTGGTGAATATTATTAAGTTCTAGTATTGCCCAGTGAACATCTCTCCCTATATAAAGGGAGTCAAGGCTTAGGCTATTACATAAAGGATTTTCCTACTAGTTGTTATCCTCCAGCCTCTTTATCCTTCATCCTTTTATCCCTCTGGGCCTCAACAAGTGCTAGGGGACACACCCATCTTGAGCCTTTCCCCTAGCTCAGATGAACAATACCCAAAAGATACCTTGCCCTCTTTTCACTCCTCCTTGTTAACCTGTTTTCTTCATTTTTGTCTTTATTGCTCACTTGGGCTTCCTTCCTTGGGTCTTTGTTGGGCCCCCACTAACCTTGTTCATCATATGCTTGCTTGTGGGCTACCTTTGACTAGGCTATTGTCGGGCCTGCCCTTTATTCTTGTTATGTACTGACCCATTACGAGGGTAACCTGTTGGGCTAGTATTAATGTGGTTTGTACTTGGTTTGTGCTTATAATGTAAATCGAGATCACATGGATCTCGATGGGCTTTTGGGTAGTATTGGGGTTGTATGTAGTCTCTATATAAACCATGTAACTAGGTTTACTATGGAGTTAGAGGTGTGAGACGTGATAGAGAGAGACCAGAGAGATATCAGTGGTTTTGTGTAACCCGTTGTGATAAAGCACTTGACGTTTAATATACGTGTGTTTTGAAGCATATTCATCGTGTTCTCGTTATGTTTTTTGCATGATATTGAATCATCTCGTGTTAGTTTCCGCATAATCACGAGATTAGGTGATATCATATTGAAAGATCCGTTCACAGGACATACAATTGGTATCAGAGCATATTGACCTATTCTAGGCTCGGTTGTGATATCACAGATTCAAGTATTGTGATTTTGTGAGTTGTTCTAGTGTTCTCTATTGACTTTTGGGAGTTCTCGGTCAACTAAGAGCGTTCTCTATTGACTCTCCAAGTTCTCAGCTGTGAATGTACATCTGGGCCTGTAAGGCCCCGTTACCGGTGCCTCACATTTGGACGTTGGGTTTACTCATAAACACAGTTCTAAATATCAGAGTTAATTTAAACTTTGCGCGAAATATAAAACTTTCATAAAACATTTCATAACAAACCATAACTTGTCTTAAAACAACATCTCGTCTTTCAAAATAACCAAAACATTAAACTAAAACGTCTTGAGTCTCCCGATAATAGCCACTTATTCGATGCCATGTGTCCCCTCAAGCGAGCTGCCTCATTCTACTCACTTGCGTGCATACTAAAAGTCAGCTACGCTGAGTGAGTTCTAGTTAATCACATAACATACAATACATTCATAACCACATACTTTCATACTTTCGTTTATAATATACTTACTTACCTTTGCACTTTCTTTCTTTCATATACTTACCTTACGTTTTAAAAAGCATTACACCCTATAACCTTTGCATATATTATTAGGGTATGCAACCCTTTAACCTTCGCATATATTATTAGGCTATCCAACCATTTATCCTTCACACATATTATTAGGGTATGCAACCCTTTAACCTTCGCATATATTATTAGGGTATGCAACCCTTTAACCTTCACATATATTATTAGGTTATGCAACCCTTTAACCTTCGCATATATTATTAGGGTATGCAACCCTTTAACCTTACCTTACCTGTCATTATCCTCTTTGTTATCACATTCATACATATCATACATAATATCATACATATCATAGTCATACATACTTCCTTATTCACATACTCATATCATACATACTACACTATACTTTCCTTAACAATACGTGCAATACTCGAAGGTCGTTCACATACTGTCAAGCATACATTTATAATTTAACATAACTATCACATTCATCATTAAGACATACACTTACCATTTAAGGTAGGTGTATTAACATTCATATTGAGTATGCACACAGCCCCGAAAACATAACAAGGAAATGGGGCTAGAAACTCACCTGAATGCGGTTACGTTCGCCGTTTATGGTTATTCCTTTCTTGAGCTGTGAACGACTAACTGTATAACAATTACACGTATCAATTAACTATCACTACGCATATCGTCTTCCTAGTCTTAATTATTAACCTCAACGAACGGGGGTCCGGGGGCAGCGCCCCTGGCAGCGGGGTTCTAGGGGTGGCAGCCCGTAGCGGGGACCAAGGGGCAGAGCCCCTGGCTGGGGTTAAGCTGCCAGGTCAGCTTGGAAAAATTTTATTTTCGTTAACTATCATAACACATTTTCCATTAGGATTTTGAATTATTTTTCTAATTCGCTAACTCGTTCTCTATAACGAATTAAGCCTGATTCGTTAAATAATTCGTTACATTTCATCCCGGTTCGTTATCCTTGTTCGTCATCGTATCACCATCTGATTCGTTAGATTAGTTCGTTACCTTTCCTGGTCTGACTCGCTAGCTGATTTGTTACTCTGGTTCGTTATCCTTGGCGTGGCCTGATTCATCATCGTAATATAACGAATGGGCAGCTAACGATTAAAGGTCCATTCGTTATCAATTCACAAGAATGAGTCCCATTCGTTATGCACGCGTAACGAATTGATCCACCATAACGAATTATCAACAGTTCTTATCCTGATCTTTGACTCTAGGGTCAAAGTCAAAATTGATAAGAACAAGAACAGTCAAACTTCATCAGATCTACGATTAAACCTTCGAATCTCAACGAAACAACATGAAATTGGTATCAATGGATTCGTATTAATCTCGCCTACAAACCCTAGGTGTCCAATAGGACAAACATAAGCGTTCAAAGGGTGCGATTTAGGCATATAGGTTACGGGTTCTTCACACTAACAATTAAACTATCAAACTGTAATCAATTTCAGTAAGTTTAGCTTTGTTGGATTCGTTTTTAACATACTAACACAGATCTATGATTTCTAAATGATTCTGAACCTATATGAACAAGTTCTCGATATAAACGTACCTTAAACGAGCTGAACTACGACCAAGGTTAAGCCTTGATGTTGTTTTGGTCCGTCACGACGTTCCAACACCAACAAGCTCAGGTTTTCAATTTGGATCTTGGTTCGGGTTTGTGTGTGTTTTCCAAGGTGTAGGCTATGGTGTATAGATGGATAGAAATGGAAAGGTTTAGGGTTTAAGGGGTATTTATACTCCCTTAAGCCCATGGACCTAAGGCCCATTCCATTTCTTATTTCATCTTCTAAAGTCCAAGCCCACCTTCTATTAGTTTATTTATTTAAACCGATACACGACACATTATAAGATAAACGGAATTTATTTTATTAATTCTTATCAAAAGTAGGATGTCACAGGGCCTATTCTTATTGCGCCTTAGGAAAACTAAAATATTATTTGGACTTATATACTGGACCAGATGATTAACTATTTATCCAAAATGGACCAAGTAACTAATAATCCATCAAATGTTGCACTGCATCAAGAACCGGACTCCGTCATGGGAACTGCTACTCGTGTACCCCGTTTTCTATCTCATGAGGGGTTTGCCGAGTGGACGTTTAGGTTTGAAAAGTATGTGAAGATGGAAGATGCCAAGATTTGTAGAAGCATTGTTCGAGGTCCTCAAGCTATCAATTACCAACATGAAAACTCTAAAGAAGTGGTTGTGAAGCCTGTTGAATTGTATGATAATGCGGACTTTGAAAATATTAAAGAGGACGAAAATACTCTTGCTACTTTAACCATGGCACTTTCACCCGAAATTGCCTTGGGATTTAGAGAATTACAGTCTGCAAAGGCATTGTGGAAAACCCTTATTGAGGTGTTTGAGGGTAATGATGACATGAGAAGAAGCTGACAAGATCTCTTACGTCAAAAGGTAGGATTTAATTAAGATACTCTGAGGTGCTACAACTGTCACGAGCCGGGTCATTTTGCTCGTGAGTGCACTAACCCAGCTAAGGAAGGAAACATAGAAAGGGCACTGGTCCCAGTGGGAAATGCAAGAGGAGAAAATGTAACAAGTACAAGTGAAGGTGAGCGAGGTTTGGTAGCTCAACCATTCTCTTGGAATGATCAGATGGCTGCTCTCAGCATCAATAATCAGACTGCAAACATTGCCCGAATTGAAGTTACTAAAGAAGAGAATGTAACTAAGGAACAAGTGAAGGAACTTCAATTTGCTTTCATGGCCTTCACTTCTTCCAGCTCATCCATGGTAAGTTCCCAATTATGTTCACAAGCTTGTATTAATAAAGTAGATTTATACAAATCTCACAATAGTAACTTGCTTAGATAAATGGAAGAAAAAACTCTGAAAATTTCAATCTTAAGAAAACCGAGAAAGCTTTCAAGGATAAAATTGAGGCACAGAAAAGGGGTTTTTCTAAACTTTAATTTGATTTTAGCGTTAAATGTCAAACAGAAAATTGCTGATTTAACTGCTGAATTGGAAGCCTCTAAGTTAGAAATCGTTAAGCTAACTAATAAATTTGAAAGAGTTGAACTAGACTTTAAGAAATTCGATGGCTCTAGTGATGTTATTAATTCCATGATTGAAAATCAATTATGGTGGAAAGAAAACTCAAGTGAGGATATAGGGTATAGTGTCGTACCCCCTCCATACAACGACAACTACACTGGTCTTCCTCTTACCAAAGAGTAGGAAGAAAAGATAAAAAAACAATCAGTATGGTAATCAGCTAAAAATGACAAATGTACTCCTGGTTCAGTAAAAGCTGTTGAATCAACATCAGGGGTAAATGATACTAATGTGTTTGCTTCACGTGCAGATGAAGTAATTGTCGAGGATTGGACTGATGAGGATGATGGCTTATCTTTTATAAATAATAAAGACATTAGCTCTAATGCTCCTTTGAATTTACCTGTTTTGAATTCCATTGCTTCAAATGTTTGTGGGGGCTTTGTTTTTAAGAGCAAGGACAATTGTGTGATTGATTCTTTTAAAACTTTGAAATCCGGTGGTGTGTCTTTGAATAAATTTGATAAAAATAAAAAATCTCATAAATATTCATCACCTAAATTTTATAAATAAGGAAGCTCAAATGTTCACAATTGTGATAAATCAAGCAATAAGTCTGATGTTTGGTACCAAACGAGGCAAACTAGTTCTCACAACAGAGCAAGACCAGGTGCAGTCCACAATGATATTTTTGTTAAACGTCAAACATGTTTTAACTGTGGTATTCCTGATCATATTGCTAGAAATTGTCCACACCGTCTATATGTCCCTTATTATGGATATCATCATAGGAATATGCCTCGAAATACCTTCTACAAGTATACTTTGAATAAATCAAGGTATTATGAGGCAAATCCCTCTAATGGTGATTGGAAAAGAGACAAGGCTGATAGGTTAAACTCTCATCAGACCAAGCCTAACTTGTTTCAGAAGCGTGATAGAAACTCTGCCTCGTTTTCAAAAACCAAGTTGGTTTCTGGACCGAAACAAGTTCGGAAGTCAAAATCAATTGTGCCTTCCGCTCGTAAACCAGAGACTATGTCATCCATTCATGCAAATAAGAAAGCTTCTAAAACCATATCTGAATGGCTGCCTAAATCTCCGGTGACCAAGCAATCATGCTCGATCTTAGATAATCTGGAAGACATGTCATGACAATATGTGACACATTTAGATAAATCAGGCTTACCCAACAATACTATCGACTGGGTACCAAAAACTAACTAATCTCGCACATCATGCGGGAACAACTATGGATGAATATCATTAGACCTTGGTATGTTAATAGTGGCTGTTCCAGGCACATGACAGCAGACATCTCCCAACTACATGATATTCAAATTTTTTAACGGTGGATATGTCCTTTGCGGGAGGAGAGAAGGGGAAGATTACACATAAGGGTACTGTAAGTAATGGTGTGCTCAAATTTGAAAATGTTAATTTCGTTCCTGAGTTGAAGCACAGTCTACTCAGTGTCTTGCAGATCTGTGATAAAGGTTTTTCAACCCATTTTACTAACAAAGAGTCATACCAAAAGATTGGGTTCTTTTTCGATCACAGAGAAAAGATAATGCTTATGTAATTGACATGAACAAAAATGTTCCTGATAAAATCACCTGTTTATTTTCAAAAGTGTCAGAACATAATGCCATGCTTTGGCATCGTCGTCTTGGTCATGCAAACATTAAAAATCTAAACTGACTTGCCAAAAAGACTTGGTGCATGGTTTGTCTGTCAAGGATTTTGTAACAATTGAAAAATGTGTGGCTTGTGCTTTGGGTAAACACAATCGTAAATCTCACAAGCCAAAACTATTTAATACCATTTCATCAGTTTTTCAATTGCTGCATATGGACCTATTTGGACCAGTTCATGTTTTGAGTCTTTCTCGCAGCGCTTATTGTTTAGCTATTACTGATGACTACTCACGTTTCACTTAGGTGTTTTTCTTGTCAAATAAGAGTGAGACTGTAGAATTGATAAAACGATTTGTGGTGCTTATGGAGAATCAACTCAATTTAAAGATGAAGGGTATTCACTGTGACAACGGCACGGAATTCAAGAACTCAACACTGAATTATTTTTGTTCCGAAAGGGGGTGCTTCGACAGTACAACTCAGCTCGGACACCGCACCAAAATGGAGTTGCTTAGAGAAGGGACATGACTCTTATCGAGGCGGCAAGAACTATGTTACGTGATTCAAAGCTGCCTTTGTTCTTCTGGATAGAGGCTATTAACACGGTATGTTATGTTAAAAATCGAGTGCTGATCAACAAATCTCAGATGAAGACTCCGAATGAGACTATTTACGGTCACATGCCCACAGTTGCACATTTTCGAGCTTTTGGGTGTCCATGTACTCTGCTAAATCTTGAATCGACTCCAAAGTTTGGAGCCAAAGCTGATGATTGTTACTTTGTTGGATATGCTGGTCGTACTGCCTACAGACTTTGCAACAAGTCAACGAAGAAGATAGTGGAATCTTATGACGTGCGCTGGCTAGAAGAAAATGAGACTGATGCTTGAGACGGTCTTAACTGGTTATTTGATTATACTGAACTTTTTATGCCTTTTAATGTGTTTTGTCGATACAGAAATTTTAGGTGCCGGTGCTTCAAATTATGTTGATGAAGAAGAAGAAGAAGACATACCTACTGACTCTCATATGTCTCCAGTGCTGGGTATTGATCCATCATAATCAATGGATACTACTCAGCCGTTGTCAGTAGTCAACAAGAAAATGTTACCAAAACTGGGTCTTCACCAGTGCCTGTAGTCGATGCTTCACCAGTTGAGGTGGAGAGTACGATTCGTAAAATATTTGGAAGCCCTCTATTCCCATATGTCATACTAAATGAATACATTGTTAGTACTTCGTACTCACACAGTACGACGACATCTGGATGGAAGAACCCACTTTTTGTAATCCTTGAAGATCCAACTAATTTGCCCTCTACCAACTCTGTTCCAGGTCATTCAATTCCGACAAGAATCCAATGAGACCATTCAATTGACAATGTCATAGGTCCTCTTGAAACAGGCGTGTCAACCAGACGTCAGACTAGACACATCAATAGTTGTTTATTTTCATGTTTCATCTCTCAGATTGATCCTAAGTCAGTTGAAATGGCGCTACAAGAGCCAAGATAGGTGGACGCCATGCATGAGGAATTGAACCTGCTTGATAAACTCAAGGTTTGGAGATTGGTTGAACTGCCCGTTGGAAAGAAAATGTTAGATACAAGTTGGGTTTTCTGTAACAAGCAAGATGATACGGGTGTCATCATTCGAAAAAACGCGTAGCTCGTAGTACGCAGCTTTCGTTAGGTTGAAGGTTTAGACTACACTGAAGTGTACGCTCCTGTGGCTCGACTTGAGGCCTTACGGATTTTTCAGGAATATGCCTCCTACATGGGATTCACGGTTTATTAGATGGATGTCAAGACATTGTTTTTGTATAGAAAGTCAAGGAGGTGATTTATGTGGATCAGCCACCAGGTTTTGTTGATTCAAAGCATCCAACTCATGTCTACAAGCTAGACAAAGCCCTTTACGGTCTTCACCAAGCACTTTGTGAAACACCCTAAATTTTTTTTTATAAATAATAGTTTCATAAAATATATCAGAGTAGGTCCCAATTTACATCCAAAACATGTCACTCGTGGTGACGTTTTATTTTATAAAAATATATATTGTACAAGAAAACATATATGTTTAAAGCAAACTTTATTATACAAACTATTAAACACGAGAGTACGGTTCCCTTGTCAGTCCAGTCTCGTTCATGAAGCTTCAACAATCTAGGGGTGCTTTTCCTGAAAACATTTTAAAACATATTTTTATTAGCTTTCGCTAAGTAAGTATACCATCTTATAAAAATATGTTTTATTTTTATTTGGAATTTAACAACCAAATTCCTTGGGATTTCAACACCCGAAATCTTTATATTTACTCATTATTCTTTGGGAATTCAACACCCGAATTCCTTGGGATTTCAACACCCGAAATCCTTAATTTTACTCCTCAATATTCTTGGGAATTCAACACCCGAATTCCTTATGAGCTCATTTTTAACCCATGAGGGTTATTAACTCCCCCTTTTATATTTGGGGTTCGACACCCGAACCCCTTAAGATTTCAACTCCCGAAATCTTATATATATAGTATTTAAATTTTGGGGTTTCAACTACCGAAACCCTCGGGACTCGTAACCCGTATTTTTATTAGAGGCTTACCACCATATTTATTTTAAAACTATACCCTCTTTTTAAGCCACACATTAATTCACATACTTGGACCCACAATCATTTCTCAAATAATCATATATATTAATATCAAAATAAGCATATGTAAAACGTTAGTAAAAATAAAATGATTATGGTCCGTGTACTTACCTCAGTTTAAGAACAAAACTGTACGAAATCTAAGTTCCTAGTAATCACCCTGGTCGATGAATAACAAACATATTTCACCGTTAAAATTACCCACCATATATGAAGCTTGCTAAATTAATACCCTTTTCTTTCCTAATTCTTTCACCCGATTTAAATTTTTTTTTGCTAAGGCTAATTTGTATGCTTTGTAGCTCCAAGCGTGAACATATATATAGGCGACTAGCAAGATAGAATCTTTGGATAGAAGATTTCTTGAATTTACCCGTTATATTAAATTCTTTGCGTCAATCTTAAGTTTACGTGTTCCCTATGTTTTACCAAGTCACTCACCATTATCCTATCCTATTCTTAATATTATTATTGTTATTTTATCTACTACTGCACACACTATTTCACGAGCACCTTTACTATGTATATTTATTTATAATAATAATAATCTTAGCATTTAATATTATTATTATACAATTAAAAGACATTCGATAATTACAAACGGTCGTCTAGACACCCCATATTATAATGCACTGTGTTACCCGTTACTTACTCGGCTAATATTATTTGAAATATAATTTTAAATATTTACAGGATGTTACACTTTGGGCATGGTATGCTACCTTGACGGCTCACTTACTGGGCATGGTTACAAGAGAGGAACCATTGATCAGACATTGTTCCTTAAAAATGTTGGGAAAGATCTGATCTTGGTTCTTATTTATGTGGATGACATCATCTTCAGGTCTACCAGTACAACACTATGTTCTGAATTTGAAGAAGTTATGAAGAAAAGATTTGAAATGAGTTCATTGGGGGAGATGACAACTTTTCTGAGATTACAGGTTCATCAGAGTTTGACAGGAATTCTGCTACAACAAGGAAAAGATGTCGAAGACATGCTTGCAAAGTTCGAGTTTCAAGACTCTAAGAGCGAGGCAACTCCTATGGCGGAAAGACCTCTTCTTTCATCCAATCCGGAAGGGAATCCCGTAGATCAAACTTACTATTGATCAATGATCATATCCCTGATGTATCTCACCGCCAGTCGCCCTAACATCATGTTTGATGTCTGTCAATGCTCCCGTATCCAGGCTAGTCAGAAACTCTCTCATTTAATTGTTGTTAAACGAATTTTTAGTTATCTGAAAGGTCAACCAAAGCTAGGTCTTTGGTATCCCAAAATCTCAGATTTGAACACAGATGCTTTTGCTTATAGCAATTACGGTGGAGATGATATTGACAAGAAATCTACTTCCGTTGGATGTCAATTCCTGGGTGATCGAATTATTTCATGGCAGTGCAAGAAACAACAAACGGTGTCTACATTGTAACATCCCAAAAGTTCTAAGAATAATATTTAGTATATTTATTTATGGTGAAAAAGTTTACTTGAGTTAGTAGAGAAATAATAAAAAAATAAAGATGGAAGGATAAGTAGGCTAATTAGATGAAATTAATTATGGACCCAAAAGGAAAGATGAGCCTTAGGTCCAGGGCTTAAGGGAGTATAAATACCCCTTAAACCTTAATCCTTTCCATTTCCATTCATTCTACACCTTAGCCTACACAATCAAAACACACACTTAATCCAAACACTCTCTACACCACCAATCCATCTTTATAATTTCGGACCATATCAAAGAAAGATCAAGTTTGTTTATTATCTACAATAACAAGAGATCATCAAAGCTTAAGTATGACAAACGTTAAGCCTAAAAAATCATTCCGTTTAAGGTACGTGTTATGCTAAGGATCTTTCATTAGATATTGGGTTCCTATGAAAATTTGTGGAACCTTAGATCGGGGTGTAAGGGTTAATAAATATATAAACTTGACGTTAAAATGTGAACATTATGGGTCGGATTCATTCAAATCATTAGTTAAGTTCGGCTCGTTTAGTGTTCTAGATCTAGCTAAACCGGGTTATGAAATCGATAAAGGTTCAAACTTTATACCAAAAACGAGTTAGATCATAATGATATAATAATAATGAGAGTAATATGGATAAGAAAAATAACAAAATGATAATGATAATGATAATGATAATTATATTAATAAGTAGATGTAGTAGTGTATGGAAGAAAGAAAAATAAAAGAAAGAAAAAGAAAAGAATGAAAGCAAAGAAAAATAAATTGAAAGCATCAGATGTGAGTTCTCGGTCTTCTTGAGTTCTCTGTCCCATGATGTTCTCTGTTGAGTTCTCTGCCGAGTTCTCTATTGAGTTCTCTGCCGAGTTCTCAGTTGAGTTCTCTGTTGAGTTCTCTGCTGATTTCTCTCCCTTTGAGTTCTAGACTACCCAGTTTTCTGTTTTGGCTACATGCTGACTCAGGAGCAAGCCATGCAGATTCCAGATATTTTGACAGGTGCAAATAGAAGTTTTGTAGCTACGACATTTGGTAAGTTAGCCAAAATGAAATGTTGTCGTGTGCCTAAAACTTTTACCGTAGAAATCGCTAGTGTAACCTCTGTTAGGATAATGAGAATGGTTAAATATTGTAAGGTAGAGTTAGAGGGATGTGAGTTCCCTGTTACCCTGTATGTTATGACCTTTCCGACTATAGTATAATATCCATTATCCTACCCATTTTCGTTTCCGAGTAATTAATCAACAAAAGATTCGTTTACGAGTTAATAATATTTTATTTTATTATTATTTATTCAAAAGAACTTTCAATTATATACAATTTACACCCTGAACTTGAGTTCTAACCAATTGTGTTTCCAACCATAAAGTCCAAGGACCAATTTGCAACATCTGTTAATACATATTATAATATTATAAACCAACCCTTTAACCCGTCTACCCGTATCCAAACCCAAACCCACAACCCGTTTACGTATCTTGTAGCTTAATCTTCGTTTATATTTGGAATTGATCTAAGGTTTTATTACTTTACATCTAAACGACCTACCGACAATGTGAATTAGGAAAATAGATCAATTATAACGCACAATTGATTAATTCGTTTTCCGTCCAAAACCCGTCCATCCATATGCAGTGAATCCATCACCAAAACTCAATTAATCTCATCTGCACATTGATTTAGTCAGCGCCGATCTTAACCACATCATTGATTTGATTATTATTGTCTGCAAGTGTCTGTTCTTGACTCGTCAATGGTCGCGGCTGCAATGGCATCGTTCGCCGTCGATCTGTGGTCTAATGAGGTAATTAGTTATACTACTATGGCCGTCTAAATCAGTATTTCAATAACCCTAAGCTTAAATCAACAAACTTGATCGGATTTCGTCAATTGCAGATTTAGGGTTTATGAAGCAATTTGGGATTTTATCAGTTTACCCCTAAAATTTTGTTTTCGTTTGGTTACCATCTAATACCCCAGCCCAGCTGGTTTGGGTCTATGTGTTTAATGTTTGAGCCGGCCAGGGGTGCAGGTTCGAGCCCCGCCGGACGCGGCTTTTGCATATTATTTTTCTTAACTATATTTTTATGTAATAAATGAATTTTTAATTAATATTAATATCTAATAAACATCATTTTCTTAAGGTTTACGATTCTTGTAAATTTATCTCGTCTCAAGATTTCTCATATGTGTGTATATATGCATGTATTATAAATATATATATATATATATATATATATATATATATATATATATAATATGTTTATGTATTTATTTTTACAAAAATATAACCTATCTACTTATAACTAAATATATTGAATACATGTTTATAATTTGTTTTCGTTAGAGATTCAAGATAAATATTTATTATATATTATTATTATATATCATGGCTATTTATCTAAATATTATATATTTGTATTTTATTTATTCGGATAATTATAATTATAGTCTATATTAAAATTAGTGATTTTATAAATATTAAATAATGATTTTAATAGGTAAATGATAATCAATCAATTTAGTCCTTGCAAAAGTAATCACTATTAAAATCAATCATTCAATTCAATAATATTCTAATCACAACGTAATGTAATTCACGTCAAAATCCCAAATCTATTATATGTGTTATTTCATTATTAATTAATTCATATTAATATTATATTTAACTAGGAATCCTTGACGGTGTATCCCGAAGGGTTTATCTCACTCATCATCTTCATTTGTATTTCGTTCATCCGATCAGGTGAGTAATCACTCCTCTTTTTACTTATTTTTAACCTTTATGGGGACATATGCGTATCGTATCATATTTATCTATTATATAGTATTCAAAATCGCAACTGTTTAATCCTTTTGTGTATATCAGTTTATGCCTAACTTGCGATTTGCTTACTTGCTTATTTGAACCGCATTCGGAGAGGTCCAACATATTCTCAGTCTAGTATGATCATACGACCGTCGTAGTGGCCGACGTCCGACGCATTGACAATGGTTTCACCGACACCTCATTTTTGGTAACCAATGCCCATTCGCATGGCAACGGTTTAGCCCTTTTCTTTAAGTTTGATTGTTTGTGTATGTGCTATGGTTTAACTGTTTATCTCACAAGAACAGTTTGCATCTTTCTTTATATATTATATATACTATTATTGTTGTGTTTTAAACTGGTGTTTTACTCACTCAACATGTGTTGTTAACAAAAATATATTTTATACGCATTTGCAGGTTATCAGCTTTGTTTTTTAGCAAGATGAAGATCACGTAGAGATGATTTTTAGGATACAAACTTAATTAATCATTATTGTAATTTCGTTATACTTGATGTACTTAACTGTAATTTTTTTATTTGAAATTATTAAATAGATATTGAAACTTATAATGTTGCAAGATAGTAACCTTGTGAGCTGTGACAATCAGCTCACGCCCCCACATTTCCGCCTTAGGTTAGGGTTTGACACGATGTGGTTTTGGGAATGGATTGGCTATTTGAGTTTGAGGCTCAGATAGTGTGTAAGAGTAGGTTGATATGGTTAAAGTCCTTGGATGGTGGTACGGTGATGGTTTATGGTGTTAAACACAGTTCATGGCTTAATGTCATTTCGATGAAAAAAGTCGAAGGTTTTTTATGACGAGGGTGTTGTGTCTACCTAGCGTATGTTGTCAAAGCTATGGCCGAGACGAAAGAAGTGAAAGATATTCCTGTTGTGCGCGACTATCCAGAGGTGTTCCCAGAGGACCTTCCGGGGTTGCCACCTGAGCGAGAGGTAGAATTCCAAATAGACTTAATACCAGGAGCACAACCGATCACGAAAGCACCTTACCGCCTGGAGCCATCTGAAATGAAAGAATTGATGTCCCAACTGCAAGAACACCTCGACAAAGGTTTTATAAGGCCGAGTGTTTCCCCCTGGGGTGCACCGGTGTTGTTTGTTAAGAAGGAGGATGGAAGTATGAGAATGTGCATAGACCATCGCGAGTTGAATAAACTTACGGTAAAGAACAGGTATCCGTTGCCACGGATGGATGATTTGTTTCATCAACTACAAGGTTCGAGTTGGTTCTCACAAATAGACCTTAGATCAGGCTATCATCAGCTGAAGGTGAAGGAGGAAAACATCCCTAAGACGACATTTCGGACGCGGTATGGACACTACAAGTTCCTCGTGATGTCGTTTAGTCTAACGAATGCTCCTGTGGCATTTATGGACATGATGAATAGGGTATGTCGGCTGATGCTGGACAAATCAGTCATCGTTTTCATTGAAGATATATTGATTTATTCAAAGAGCTAGTCTGGCCATGCTGAACATCTAGGAGAAGTATTGGAGGTTATGAAGGAAGAGAAGTTGTATGCTAAGTTTTCAAAGTGCGCATTCTGGTTGCGTGAAGTGCAATTTCTAGGTCACTTAATCAATCCTGAAGGGATTACTGTGCACCCAGCTAAGATTGAGGCGATAATGAATTGGAAGACTCCGCAAAACCCGACGCTTATACGAAGCTTCTTGGGGTTGGCTGGCTATTATAGGAGATTCATCGAAGGCTTCTCCAAGATAGCCGCACCATTGACCGAAATGACCTGGAAGTCTGTAGTATTTAATTGGGGTAAGTTTCAGGAAGAAGCTTTTGAGGAATTGAAAAAGAGACTCACACAAGCTCCAATCCTTGCTCTACCCGATGGTGACGAGGATTTGGTTGTTTGTAGTGATGCCTCGCATCGTGGTTTAGGTTGTGTGTTAATGCAACGAAGAAAAGTGATAGCTTATGCGTCTAGACAGTTGAAGTTCATGAGAGTACCTACCCGACGCATGACTTACACCTTGCCGTGGTAGTGCATGCTCTTAAGATTTGGAGACACTACTTATACAGTACCAAGTGTACTATTGATACCGATCATAAGAGTTTTTAAAGTACTTCTTCGAGCAGAAAGAGCTAAATATGAGACAGAGGAGATAGTTAGAGTTGATAAAGGACTATGACTGTGATATGAGTTTGCTGACAGATTTGTTCTCATTTATTGATTGGCTTGAAACTTGGTGTTAAATGATTATTATTGATCAATTCTTGATTCTTTGATATATTATTATGAGTCTAGTTTCTAGAAGGGTAAACTTTGTAATTTTTGGACAAGTTTTGAACACTCTTTATGATTTTACAAAAACATGTGTCAAAGATGATGTGGGGATTCAAATTCTGGTCTGTCTTCCCGACATCATTACTTGAGATTAACGAAGCCAAATGAGTTGGTTCCACTTTTGGAAATTAGTATTATTAGTTTTTAAGATAATCCAATTGGCCTTGAACAATTTTGATAAATGAGTTGAGAGAACCATGAAACTACTTTTTGTTGCGCAATCTGATGAACTGTTGGTACCTATCTGCAATGATTGAATTATTGTGAGTTTTTTATGAATACGAAAAATAAAATAAAAATGTTTTGTGAAACCTAATTCATATATCTATTGTGGTAAATTTTGTATGATTTACCCTTAAGTTTTGCTTAGTGAATAAAATCAGTTTGTACATGCCAAAATCTGTCCCGTGAACTAAACGATTATAACTCAAGTTGTATGATGAATTTTTGGTTGCTTTGCCATGATATGATGTGTGGATACATGTTAGGACTTTTTGGTACAGTTGAAACTACTTATTATCACCAAAGAGTCATCGTGTCAAGTTTGTGTTTGTGTGTTAGTCCATACTTGGGTTTTAGAGTCATATGTTGTTGAACACATTCTCATAACTTAAACACTTGTACTAGGTAACGGTTAGTGAGTCAAGTGCATCCTTTTGGTTTTGAGAAAATTCTATTACACGCGACACCAGGTGAGTTCATGCTTTTTCCTATTTGTTTTCTAGAAAGAAAACACAAAATTATTTTCCTATACTTGTTTACTAGAAATAAAACACCAAACATTTTCCTTACTTGTTTTCTGGATTGAAAACACTAAACTATTTTCGTATACATGTTTTCTGAATTGAAAACGTTAAACTATTTTCATATACTTATTTTCTGGATTGAAAATACAAAACATTTGCCTATATTTGTTTTCCGGATTGAAAAAACGGGCATATACTTACATACTGGTTTTCTGGAGGAAAACACAACAACTAATTTTGGATTTATGTAATTTCTTGAATATCACAAGTGTATACTAGATGCCGCTCTCTCACTTAAAGTCCTTATATACCTTGAACCGTTAGGATAGGATCGTGGGGAAATTTAAGTAGTACTATTGGGTTTGACAAACCCCACCTGCTAAAACTCGACTGGAGGTTGGATGGGTGTAAATTTTCCTAACATACTTGCGCAAGTGTTTTGTGATATACCTGGTAAGAAGACATACAGACACTCAGATTCGGTTCAAACGTCTAGTAGCTTGTAAATGGGTTAGCTACCCTGGTATATTTGAAAAGTGCTAAATCTACTTATACGCAAGCTATTTATGCTAAGTATACTATTTATACTGTATATACTACCATTTACTACAACTTATGAACTCACCGACCTCGTGTTGACTCTTGAGTATTTATACTTGCCCAGGTTGCTAGATGTGCTAAGGAGCGGATTGCATTGCTTATGTTTGGAGTCACACTTGTTGCATGAAATTTTATTTCACATTGTTTACATTTGATGGGTTGTGCATGTTTGAGCACATGGGTTATTGTTTTACTTTAACGCTTCTGCAAAACTTTTGAATTGTTTGGTTTATTTTTGTTTTTACCAATTAGTTGGATTAAACTTAAATGGTGTTTTATATAGTTTAAATTATTGTTTGGTATAACGAATGGGCTGGATCCTGGTATGTCACGCGCCTCACGGTAAAACTCCGTTAGTCGAAATTTGAGGGTGTGATAGTAGAAGTCGGGGAAATGAGAACCACCTTACGTAAACAACCGAAATCGTAACGTTAAACTGCGCAGGTACATCGTGTCGGACCTCCCATTATGTGTATGTGTTTGCGTTTGCTTAACTTCCACCATAAGAACAGTAAACACGCTGCACATAGTTCATGTATAATCATAAACAATATGCAGAAATAATATTCACATGAATGATAAATGTGAATCAGTTTGTAAACAAGCGCATAACTAACGAGATAAAATTCGTGACGTTCTACACCCCCAAAATATTAAAAGCGTTAAAAAGGAGTTATGAAAAACTCACTTGTTGAGTAAGCGAGTCGAGAGTGAAAAATGATTTTAATCAAGTAAATCAAAAATGTTCGGTCCAACGAACGGCCCTAAATAAATAAATAAATAGCTAGGCTTAAAAATAAGTCGCATAAAGAAAATTATTTGGTGAGGACGCTTGGTTTATGACAAAAACAACTTATAAAGAAAAAGTTTTTTGGGTTTATTAAAAAAAAGTTTTTGGTTATCTGATTTGTTAATTTGATTTATTTTTAGTCTTAGAAAAATAAATGGATTATACTAATTATTAGTTAATTTAAGTGAGTCAGATTTGTTCCAACTGAACAATTAATTAAGAAAACTAGCTTAGTGAGTGGTTCGTTTTTTGGTCGGATACGAACCCGGTTTTTGAGTCAGGTTTGTGCCTAACATTATTTGAAAAAGATGAAGTAGTATGATAAAAAATATGTTTGTTCTTGACTATTAGTTAGTGAAAATAAGTTTTACCTTTTAAACATAAAATTTGTAAACCGAACATAAGTGAGGCGATTACGAAGAATGATATGTCTCCGTGAATGTCGTTTGGGTTTTCATCATGGAAACAATCATTATGCTTAATGACAACAAATACACAATGCCCGGGGATTAAATCACAAAAGAAAAATAAAATAATAATTCTTGAGCAGTTATCTTTTGAAAGTCAAACTTGAGAATTCAGAGAAATTGGCAAGCTTGGATGATTTTGAGTATAAGTTGGTTGTGCAAAGAAATTTTAGAGAATGAGTGAGCTTTATATAGACTCAAAATCGTTAATAACAAGGTCAAAGTTAGTTTTATGGCTAGTCAGAAGGCTTGATATAATCAATTTTGACTAGTTTAATGTCATTTATAACCTATTAAATGTCTTTAACTCAATTGATAAAAGAAAGAAGATTATGAAGCTTTTACTGAATCTATTTTGATTTATGGTTGAAGATTATGATGTAAGCAGAGCACTGTTACATTGAATAGTGATGTCAGCTGCTCTGTTCTTCATTCTCTTATCTACAATCATTTTAGGTTTAAAAGTATTCTAATCTCAGTTCTAAATTAGTTTTGATTTGTTTTTGAGTCTAAATCTTGGTTTAATCCATCAAAGAATTTCATCCTCATATCTGAAGTTTTTCAAAGTTTGTTTAAATTTTTAGTAATTTTAAAAGCTTGGTAAAAACTCCAAAAATATTTTCTAACAAATGGATGACCAAGAAGTTTCAACTAACAAGATTCCAAGATTGTTAGGTTAAGAGAATTATATTAAATGGAAGATACTTTTTGAGGCCATTGTTTGTTATAATAACACTGAGCTATGGAACTCCATCATAAATGGTCATTATGTTCCTATTGAAGGAACAAACAACAATCAAGCTGTTGAGAGAAACATGAAGAAAAGGGATGAAAATGCCCTTTCAATGCTGAAATTGGGTCTTGTCACACCTCAACCTAAGACGAAAACGTTGGGACGCGAAATGATTGTTCATAGCTCACAAGGTACTATCATGCAGGTGTAAAATGACAGTATCTAATTAATTTATTTAAATAAACAATTTACATTTAAGTACATCAAGTATAAAGAAATTAAAAAATAAATAAATAATTTTTGAATAAATTTTATATCCTAAAAGTCATCTCTAAGTGATTTTCAGCTTGATAGACAATCCAACCTGTAAATGCGTACAAAATAGAAAAAGGTATGTCAACACAAGGTTGAGTGAGAAAATCAACAATTTTGACACTAACAATAATAATATAAGAAAACCGCAAAACTATTATTCATGCGTAGAAACGATCAAACTGTAGCATGTAAATATTGTAAAAAAATGATGATGTGTGGGCTAAGCCGTTGCCATGTGTATCGGGCATTGGCTACCAACATAGGATAATTACGTTGTCGGTGAAACCATTGTCATGTGATTGGACGCCGACTACTACAACATAATGTGACAATTGATATATGATGGACCTCTCCGAATGCGATAAATAAACACATAAAATCAAATAGCAAGTAGTCGTTCAATTGATACACAACACAAATGTTAACAGTTTGCATTTGAGAATATAATATAATATGTAAACGGTTAGTATGTACGCATAAGGCCCCAAAACATTTGGAAAAAAAAGTAAAACAGGGAAGTGATTACTTACCTGATTAAATGAACAAAATACAAATCATGATGTGAGAATGCTAAACCCTTCGGGATTCACCGTCAAGGATTCTTAGTTATATAATATAATATTATGTGCTATGTATAAATGATGGAACATGTAAAATGAATTTGAGATTTCAATGTGATTTGAGTTATGTTTGTGATTAAAATTTTATTGATTGAATGAACAATTTCAATTGTTATTATTATTAAAAAATCATTAGTTATACATGATATAATAAACATGTAATCGAACTTTTAAATAATAAGTTTAAATATAACTTTTGATATAATTATGATAATATGAATATAAATATATAATTAGACAAATAATCCTAATGATAATAATGCGTAACTAAATAGATATAATTAGGTATTGTATTAAATAATTGTAATATAAGTAAATAAATTTTTAAATAGTTATAATATATGTGATAATAATATTTATATAAATATATTGCAAAATAAACAAATAATATTTTTAAAACAAATAATAATATGTAATTAGACTTAATATAAACAAATAGTTTATTTTGAATCTTTTAACGAAAATAATGGTGAACATATATTTAACCACTTTAATACATTTTTTATACTTTTGTTTAAAAATACTACATACATACATACACACACACACACACACACACACATATATATATAACGAAGACTTATAATGAGATTAATTGCCAAGAAACGTAAATTTAATCGTGTCAGTTTAATAAAATAATGTTTATTTTTTAAGTAATATTAATTAATTATGAATTTAAAAACCTTTTAAACCCTTAAAAAACTTCAAAAAATATTAAATAACAAAACTGGGCTGGGGGAGGCTCAAACCTGCGCCCCCCCCCCCCCCCCCGCCGGCCTAATGACCTGAGCACACACACACCAGCCAACTGAGCTGGTGTGTCAGCTGGTTAAACTATGTAATAATAATTTTATATTAAACTGTTAAAACCCATTTAGGCTTATTAACCCTAGAATTACAAATTGATTAATATGCTTGAGGATTTTTTAATTAACCTTAGGGTTAATGTTAATGCCTTAAAGACGAATTGGAAACACACATTGATTACCTTAAACTTTGTTGTATTGATGATGAACGAGGAACCCACGGTTGTGGTTTGTTATTTTAATAAACTATTGCAATACATGATTCTTATTCCTAATTGTTGTGTCGGTGTGATTCGTAATACAAGTATATATGATCTTGCAATATCAATTCCAATATTATAACAAAGATTAAGGCACATGAAAATTTACGGGTCAAGGTTTGGACCAAATACAGGTTTGGATACAGGTTAATGGGTTTGGGCATAATATAAAAGATGTGGACAGATTTGCAAAATGGTCCTTTAACTTCTTATGTGGATAATATAAGACTTTAAAATATAATTTTAGGTGAAAATGTATATAAATCAAAGTTATTTTGATACAATTAAATAAATATAATAAACAATAATAATAATAAAATATTAATAACTCGATAAATGCGATGTTTTATTGATTAATATTTCCCGAAAACGAAACCGGGTCGGGTATTGATATTTAATATATTATAGGGAATCCCGAGTTGTTACAGGTCTGTCATAGGAAATTCTGATCAGTGTGAACCATCACACCACTTCAATGGAAATGTATGATACAGTGGTGGAAAGCAATACCGAATTGAAAGACACTAAGAAGGATAGGTTGAAGCAACAACTTGACAGATTCAAGTTTAAAGAGGGAGAAAGGCTGAAATATGTTTTTCAAAGATTTGTGGCAACTGTTAATGAAATCAGAAAAACTTATCTTGCTATTACTAATTTTGATCTTAACAAGAAATTGTTGTCTTCATTATCTGGAGAATGGTATACAGCAAGCAAGTTTATCAAAGAGAAGGCTAATTTTCCCAACTTCAAGCTTGATGATATGATATGTTTTCTTCAAGCTGCTGAACAAAAGATGACATAGAACAAGATGATCAAAGAAGAGAAGGCAAGTTTCCAAGTTGCAAATGCCCTGCTAGCTCCAATGGGAAATCTATCTACCAAGAATCAGCAGCAAATTCCTATTATTGAAGAGTCCAATAACTTTAATGTTGAAACTTCTAGAGTATATACAACAAGTCAAGCATCAGGCAGTCAAATTGGATAACAAAGATTCAATGTCCAAATGATAGGTGATGGTGATACATCTTCTATGGCTAGTGGTCATTGCTCCATATGCTCCTAGCAGCTCAACTCAGGGAAATGAATACCAAGCTTTGTTTTCCATGTTTACGGAATCATATAATGAATTTGTGGCCAAGAAATTGATTCACACAAGTGTTGTGCAAGAAGATTTGGGACAGATTGATGCAGATGACCTAGAGGATATGGATTTAAAATGACAAGCAGTGTTGTTGGCTTTGAGAAGCAAAAGGGTTTTATAACAGGACTGGGAGATCTACATTCTCTGATCCAAATGAAAGGATTGGATTTAATAAATCGGAGGCAGTTTTCTACAATTGTCAGCAGCCTGGTCATTTTGCAAGAGAGTGCAATCAAGCAAGACAAAATCATAACAACAATCATCTTCAACGAAATCACTTTCAGCATCAGAATCAAGGTCAAGGTTAACAGCAGAGCCAGTTTTACAACAAAAACTTTCTACCACAACAGAACAATCAATAAATCATTCCCCAAAAGCAACAACCTAACCAAAGAAACCAACATAATCATCCTCAAGCTGTTGGAAATTAGAATAGAGCCAATTCACTACAATCAAGAAACCAAGGAAATGTTGTTGTAGCTCAACAACCACAGGATGGTTTGTTTGACTAGAGCAATCATGTAGATAAGACTGAGAAGGTCAATGTTGCTTTCATGGCTAAAATCAATGAACAAGCTGAATCCTCAACATCTCAGGTACATACCAATCCCTCAATCTCATATTTACTTTATATGAATTATTTATTGAGAAAAGAGGTAAATGGGAGGCTGAGTGTTTCAAGAAAGTATAATCAATGTTTATGAAATGAGTGAAATAACCTATGAAAGCCATACAATGATTATAAATCAACCAAAAGTTGATAAAATACAAACTTTAGAGTTTAAACTAGAACTACAAAGGTGGGGCATCATTATAAGTCCTAAACACCTTGAATGTAAGGCATGTAAGTCCGAACTGCGTGCATGTAAGTTCAACGTTCAACCTCAAAACTTTGAATTTTTGAAAAGATAAATTTGTAAACAAAAGAAAATTATTCATGTTCTGTCATTAAAAGAAATTTTGACCAAATATCAGGGGGTTGAAGTCAATTCGGGGCGATCTGGGGAAAGCCAAATAAGGTTTGAGAAGAGATATGAGGCATCATATTACAATAATTGTTATACATTTATGTATTATGCAAATAATTGAATATTAAACATATCACCAATGTAATTAAAATCATGCTAAGTATTTACCTGCTATTAACCTGCCTAATTTGTCATAAGAATGCTGAAAATGAAGTATAAAAAATTGACTTAATCAATATGATCCCATATTGTGATCTTTTTATAAATGAAAATGATTTGAAATGAAAAACTGAAATTTGATCTCAAAATACAACATTTTTGTTCTTAAAATTTTGATCCACAAAAAAAAATTGTTGAGTTTGAAGTTTAAGTCAAAAGGTTGACATAATAGCAAATCTGAATCAAAATGTCTTATTTATTAATTATTTGTCTATTCTGATTATGTGTTATGATACTTGTGTAATTTGTGTGTGAAAATGTGTTTTCAAGTATAATTGAATGATAAATTGATAATTTGTATCCTTCAAGTAAACTTGATGAACTTTTGGTGTGATTATGTTTTTTAGTAAGCTTGACTGTTTTGAAGTGAAATATGTGTCCTCGAGTAAACTTTATATATTTGAAGTACACTTTTATGATAAGATTTGATTTTCTAAATGTTTTCAAACATACTTGATAAATGTTATGATTATCAAGTAAGCTTGATACATTTTAAGTAAACTTTGTTCTTCGCTCATACTTGTTAGTATATCCATAAACAAAATTAACTTTTTAAATTGATTAAGTTGATCTTCGAGTAAACTTTGGTTAAATACTTTGCTCGAGCAAACTCTGTGTTTGAAAATTTTGAAAAATGGGTTTTCCCGTGTATTCATGTACTAAAAGACAAAATGCATTTAAAAATCACTTTCAAACACAAAGGGTACAATATAAAAGGGTGACTTAGAAAATTTTCATTCACTTTTCTCTCTTTCTACCTTTCACCAAGTTTACTCGTGCTCTAGTTATTGAAACGTTGCTTGCTATATCGCTCTAAAATTATCATCTATTCTGATACTGACTTGGTAACCTATGATTGATTGATTTTCGACACTCATATGTGGGTTTAGGACCCTAATGTTCAGTTTTACTAACGTCTTTGTTTTATGTGTAGGTTATAAATTGTCGAAGAACAGGTTCATAATGACTATCCTTTTATGCTTTCTTCTTCAACTATTTCTACATGAATGTTCACAATATGCTCAATTGAGTAACTTTTACTTTGGAGTTAAGTGTCATTTTAGTACATGTGGTTTGTCTAATTACGCAACTTTAGTACTTTTATTGAATTTATTGCAAATGTCTACTTCACTTTTCTAAAACTTGCCATTTTAGTACTTTTTTCTAACCCCGTCTATTTTTGTCCGTTAAGTCTGGAGTAATTTGGTAATTTCGTTATTTTTTTCTCTTTTTTAAGCCTTCCCCTGGAATAAGTATTTTTATAATTAAATCCTAAATTTACCATTGAAGTCTAAGACTACTGTTGCACATGGAAGAATTGAAAACCAAGATGACACCATCGAAGATCTTAGCCTATCAAAAACCGCACTCATGACCGCCGCTGTAACCTTTGAAAACCACCCAAACAGAATTAAAAACCACCACCGCCAACACCAAAAACCATCGCCGCCCCGATTTTGCATTTAAAGCCACCAGACGCTACAGTTCCTCATATCTGATAGCCACCATCGCCCTCTTCATATATAAAATGTGTATGTTTATGGCTGATTTCAGTGGTGAGGGATAGATAGATTGAATGAACGGGGATATATTATATATCAATTTTGACGGGTAGCCGGAAAATTGTGGGGATTGACGAGTTGCCGGAAAATCGATAGGGTCTCTAGCAATTCAGATCTGAAGAGAGAGAGAGAGATAGGATGATCGGGAAACTGTGTGGTTGACAAATGGTGGTCGAGTACTCTAGTGGTTTGAGATTCGGTTGCTTCCTCCAGTCCTTCTCATTAGTACCATTGTCGCCCCTTTAGGAAGGGTTCAGCTGGGAGAATACAATGGTCGCCGGAATTGCATAGTGGTGGTGGTTAATTTGTTGGCAGGGAAGAGTAAAAGAGTGTGTATATCTGATGCTTGGATGTGGGTTTAATGGAAAAAAAAAAGGTGAACAAATTTCCTTTTTTTAATTACACATTCCCTGTTTTATTTTAAGAAGAGAAAAATGATAAGAAAAGAAAAGAATTAAGAAATAACGAAGCTACCGAGTTACCCCAAACTTAACGGACAAAAATAGACGCGGTTAGAAATAAGCACTAAAATGTCAAGTTTTATAAAAGTGAAGTAGCCATTTGCAATAAATTCAAAAAAAAGTAATAAAGTTGCGTAATTAGACAAACCACAGGTACTAAAATGACACTTAACTCTTTACTTTGAATGTGTATTTGTTTGCGTCTGTGCGGAAATGGCATATTAATTCTAGCAGAAGCATAATATGTGTGCTTTTCTCCAGATTACTGAGGAGAATCAACCATTAGAACTAATATTTAATTGGTTGAATCGCTCGAACTTGCGGTTTACTCTAACAGATAGCCCCGTTATTTATGAAAATCAACGCACTGATTTATGGGCTTCCGCACAGTATGTGGATGATGTGAATGGAAGAAGAATAGAAACAACTTTGCTTGGCCGTGAAGTGCACAGAGCAACTCATCTGCAAGAACCTACATTTAAATGACAATTTTGCGAAACAACTTTCATATTCACAGCAAAGATTGTTAAGGGTCTTTCAAGAGACCATGGACTATCAAAGAAGCATCAACAAGGGGAAATTCCATAAAAGAATGTTTCCACTAATACACCGGTTCTTAATCCATCATATTATTCAGTGCGTATCTTTTAGAAAGGGGAACATGGAAACTTTTGAGCAGGGAATTAGCAACAGCCACTGTAGCTGTTATACATGATCAACCTTTCAATTTCTAAAGGATGATCTTTGAAGGTTTGGTAATCAATTCAAATAAGAGAGAAGCCGAAAAATACCTCATGTACCCATGATTTCTACAGATATCTTCAATGGTTTACATCCAGACTTACCCACAACTGGTCCTACACTTGTTCTCCATGATCCGAATGTATACAGGAGAATCAGTAGGTTAGGGGAAACAAGTTAATTTAATTTGGAGGTAGAGTTTGACATCTTACCATGGTTGGTAAATGATGCTATTGAAGTTATGGGGGTTCATACTTCACCTATGGTTAGCATTGAAGAGGAAAGTGATGAAGAGAGTGATGAGGAAGATAGTGAGTCTGATGACGATGATTATGGTGATGAACATGGAGATGAGTTGGTAGTAGAGGAGAATGTGGTTGATGTGCAAACACAATTGATGAGGAGATTATTTATGATGATGTTATTGCTGATGTAATCCAACATACAACAAGCCTTACACCACCGATATCACCAGCCCAAACCCATGAACCTTACATTCCTTCCCCGTCACACTCACCAATCCAAACCTAAACCATTGAACCATATATACCTTCCTAACCACACTCACCAATCCAAACCCAAACCAATGAACCTAATACTCCTGACCCAATCCTTGTTGAGCCATATGTACCTGAATTCATTGAAGCCCACCTAACAAACCAGCCAGATTCACCAATCCAATCCCCATTCTACTCACTAGACATTGCCCAAACTGACCATTCCTACCATCTAACCAAAACCCAAGCCAAAATCCTCTTGTCAAATCCAGAACTCTTAACCATTTCTAAGCTCACCCATTATTCAAAGCCCAGTCCATCCAACACAAACCCAAAGTTCCCAAACCTCTGAACTACAACCCTTTAACCTTGACCTTTTACCATCCTCATCCCTAAGAATGAACCTTTTGACAAGGAACTTTGACCTCTTAATGGAAAATTCTGGCTTAAAGGCAGGGAACACTGAACTAAAGGAGAGAAACATTGAATTGGAGAAATTGTTGGAATATGCCCTTAAAGAACTTCAAACCCTGAAGTTTGAGGTTGAGAAGACCTCAGATGCACCAAAATAGGGGAGAATGTTCATGTTGTTACTCCTGTTGCTAAAAACTCTCTGAACATGACTGGAATAATATATGATCAGAGTGAAGAGGAGGATGAGACTAAAGAGAATGTGATCACTGTTAATAAGGTTGAGGAAGATGTGAGAGAGTTGGAGGAGAATGTTATTCATGAGGAAGTAACGGAGGATGAGGAGAATACATAATGTGCTTAAGAAAATGTTGTAGATAATATTGTGGAAATAGATCAAGCTACTGATGAAGATACAGAAGTAGTTGATTCTGATGATACATAGATCATTGAATTTTGAACAAGAATCTGGAAAAAATTGTTGAATTTGACCCTGTCACACCCGGCCCTGAGCGGCGGAAACAGCCGGGCGCGCACGAGTGGGGATTGATACTTAAGCACGGGCCATTGCAAAACATTCAAAGATTTTCATTGCGCATGAAATGTTTAATACAAATACATTACATGGATTAAGATTACAAAAAAAAAACATCCAAGTATAAAACTGAAGATTTCCTCGCCATATCCCCTTGCGCGGCGGGTAACCGTGCGCATCGAGGGGATAAAACCAAAATCTTCCAAAAAGCTTGTTTTAGATGTTCAGCGTGTGGTGCTCTAAGTGTGACTCCATGCGCTACCTAGTTATCTCCTGAAAGACACGTAAAAACATTTGAATCAGTATAAACTGAGTGAGTTCACAAGTTTTAGTAACTTGATAAATCGTATTGCATCATAATCATTCTGAAACATAATTCTGTTAGCATCATTAAAACACATGCTTGGTAAAACATAGTTCTATCAACATATTCTGATAAAATCGTTCCGCGGGTTACGCGCGAACATTTCTGGGAACTGTGCTCGTCTGTGTAAGTGGCGCTGCCACTACGGGCTAAAATAACGTAATACCGTCCCGCGGGTTACGCGCGGACACTTCTGGAAAACTGTGCTCGTCTGTGTAAGTGGCGCTGCCACTACGAGCGAATATGTGCTGTAATACCGTCCCGCGGGTCACGCGCGGACGTTGTGCCGGAAAACAAGGCGCTCGTCTGCGTAAGAGGAGCGACCTCTACGAGCGGGCTCAAACCCATAGTACTGCCCCATGACCATACTAGGCACTCGTCTGTGTAAGAGGTGCGACCCCTACGAGTGGGCGGATCAAACCAGCAGTCCCTACCCTTAGAGTTCCAATGGTAAAGTGATCACTTACTCGAATCTGGTGCACTATCATCGAAAAACCATAAATAATTGTTCGCATTGCTCATCATGAAACATAACTTAAACACGTAATCGTTTGCTTAGCTTGTAAGTATACCATGATAAAACATTATTTAAGTACGTGTCCCTCGCCCCGAAAACAGTTTAAAATAGTGAAAACAGTGAAAATGGGGCTGTGAGACTCACCTGTGGTTCTTGTTAAGGGATTAATCGAGATTCGGGTTTTCTTGGTGTTGGCCTCGGAATCGAAGGTCTAGAATACGATTAAATAACAAATATATATATTAAGATCAGATATAAGGGTTGGAAAGTAGATCTCAAGGTTATAATCTCGGCTTACCTAGTAACAGGATCGGAGCTGGAAACAATGGATGCTTGGGAAAAGATTAGTGCAAGTTTGTAGTTCTTTGAAGTGTGTTTTGGGTGATAATTTAGGCTACAAATTTATAGGCAAACTCAAGGGAACATAATCCCTTGCTTTAGGGAATTGTAATCTTTTGAAATGATGATAAGGTATGGAAATTATTATTATTTATTAAAAAGAGTAGAAAAGTAGATTAAAGATTCTGATTTGATATGGACAGGACATGCAGGGGCTGTGGCTGGTGAGAGTGGGTGGCTGGCAGTTGACTTTTACAGTTTGCTTTTTCAGTGCTTTAGACAGTGTACAGTAAAAAGTAGAAGTTTTCTGAAACACGCAACCGCCCTCTTTTGGGTGGGGACAATTTCCTTAAATCTGATCATTTTGACTAAGTGTTCTGCGCGTATAACTTGGTGCGCATAGCTTTCTGCGTGTAGAACATTTCTTTGCTGCGGGTAGGTGCGTAACCTTCTCGCAGTTAGGGACATTTGAGTTTCATTTGTAGATTCTCCAGGTGGTCTTGGTATTTCAACATAGTGATCAGTCATGTTGAAGTCAATTCCATCCTGGAGCTTCAGACAAACTAGCTCTCAACGTTCCCGCCATGCGGGTAGGTTAGTTCCCTTCCGCACGCGCATAAACGATGTAGGATGCACCCGCCTTAGCATCATGCGGGATGGTCAACCCATAGACAACATAACGTTTAAGTTACATGAAAACATAAAGCCAAATCATTCACGCATGGCGCATATAACATATGCTCACGCAGGTTCTTAATATGGTGCGCTCGCGCAGGGCGCACATAACACATGCACGCGCTGACTAACATGGCGCGCTCGCGCAGGGCAAACATAAATGCCCGCGCTGATTCTAACATATGCTCGCGCCGGGCGCACATAATGTGCCCGCGCTGATTCTTAACATAGCGCGCTCGCGCAGGGCGCACTTAACAAATGCACGCGCTGACTAACATGGCGCGCATAATATTTACCACCTAATTATTAGGTTGATTACTTAGTTTAAGGGGTTGGGAATTTACCGGGTGTCACATTCTCCCCTCGTTAAACGAATTTCGTCCCGAAATTTAGGAGACGTTGCTGGCAGAAGCCATATTCTGAAAGAGGTGTGGGTATTTTATGCGCATCTGATCTTCTCTTTCCCAAGTGAATTCAGGCCCACGCCTTGAGTTCCATTGAACTTTTACCAACTTGATTCTGCTTCTGCGCAACCTTTGTTCTTTCCAATCGGTTACTGCTATAGGCTCTTCTACGAAGTGCAGCTGTTTGTCAATATGAATTTCTTCCACCGGTAAAATCAACGTTTCGTCAGATAAACATTTCTTGAGGTTGGATACATGAAACGTATCATGAACTCCACTGAGTTCGGCGGGTAGACGGAGTTTATAAGCAACTGGACCGATCCTCTCCAGGATCTCAAATGGTCCAATGTAGCGCGGATTTAGCTTTCCTCGCTTACCGAAACGGGGGACTCCCTTCCATGGAGAGACTTTCAAAAGTACTTTATCCCCTACTTGAAACTCCAACGGTTTCCTTCTCATATCAGCATAACTTTTCTGTCTGTCGCGTGCTGCCTTAATGCGATCCCTTATCTGAAAAATCTTGTCTGTTGTTTCTTGGATCACTTCTGGACCAGTCATTTGCTTGTCGCCCACTTCAGCCCAACACAGTGGGGATCTACACTTGCGCCCATATAAAGCTTCGAACGGCGCAGCCTTAATGCTTGTGTGATAACTGTTATTGTAAGAAAATTCAACCAACGGGAGGTGGGTATCCCAACTACCTCCAAAATCGATCGCGCACGCGCGCAGCATATCTTCCAATGTCTGGATCGTTCGTTCGCTTTGTCCATCCGTTTGGGGGTGATAAGCCGTACTCATGTCCAGTCGAGTACCTAACCCCTCTTGTAATGATCTCCAAAACCTTGAGGTGAACCGACTATCTCTATCAGAAATGATGGACACTGGGACTCCATGTTTTGAAACTACTTCTCGAATATATAGTCGGGCTAACCTTTCCATTTTATCAGTTTCTTTAATCGGCAGGAAGTGTGCTGACTTAGTTAGCCGATCTACAATAACCCATATCGTGTCATAACCCCCAGGTGTCCTTGGTAGTTTGGTGATGAAGTCCATAGAGATTTGTTCCCACTTCCACATGGGAATTTCTGGCTGCTGAAGCAACCCCGATGGTTTCTGGTATTCAGCCTTTACTTTTGAACACGTCAGGCACTTACTGACATACATCGCGATGGCGCCTTTAAGATTGGGCCACCAATACAGCGTTTTAACATCTTGGTACATCTTGTCTGCGCCAGGATGTACAGAATATCGCGTCTTGTGAGCTTCGTTTAATACTTGCTCGCGCAATCCTCCCTTGAGAGGGACCCATATGCGGTTGGCAAAATATCGAGTGTTGTTCCCTTTAAGTTCCAAATTCTTAATCATACCCCCAAGGCATTCGTTTTTAACAAACTCTGGTTTCAAGGCTTCTTGCTGAGCGTCTCGGATGCGGGTAGAGAGATCTGCGTGAATGGTCAACCTTAGAGCCTTGACTCGTAGCGTTTTTATTCGCTCCTTTCTGCTTAGCGCGTCTGCTACCACATTCGCTTTCCCCGGATGATACTTGATCTCGCAATCATAATCATTCAACAATTCAACCCATCTTCGTTGCCTCATGTTTAATTCCTTCTGATCGAATATATGTTGGAGGCTCTTATGATCCGTAAAGATTACACATTTCGTACCGTAGAGGTAATGGCGCCAAATCTTTAGCGCGAAGACAACAGCTCCAAGTTCTAAATCATGCGTTGTGTAGTTCTTCTCATTGGTCTTAAGTTGGCGCGAGGCATACGCTATAACTTTGTCTCGCTGCATAAGGACACATCCGAGTCCCTGGTGTGAAGCGTCGCAGTAAACGACGATGTCATCTGTCCCCTCGGGCAGAGATAGAATTGGCGCACTACATAACTTCTGCTTCAACATTTGAAACGCTGCTTCCTGGTTTTCGCTCCAAACAAACATCCTGTCTTTCTGAGTTAGCGCGGTCAGAGGTAGAGCTATCTTGGAGAAGTTCTCAATGAAGCGTCGATAGTAGCCAGCTAGTCCTAGGAATTGCCTCACCTCAGTTGGGGTTTTTGGCGCTTCCCAGTTTTCGATGGCCTTGACTTTGGAAGGATCAACGTGAATTCCTTTCTCGTTTACAACGTGACCGAGAAAGTGAACTTCTCTAAGCCAAAACTCGCACTTGGAAAACTTTGCATACAACTTTTCTTTCCTTAACAATTCCAAAATCAATCTCAGGTGTTGCTCATGCTCGGCCTTGGTCCGAGAGTAAATCAAAATATCATCTATAAACACAATCACAAACTTGTCCAAATATGGTTTGCATACACGGTTCATCAGATCCATGAATACAGCCGGCGCATTAGTTAGCCCGAAAGGCATCACTAAGAACTCATAATGGCCATATCTGGTTCGGAAGGCTGTCTTTGGCGCGTCTTCCTCATGGACCCTAAGTTGGTGGTATCCTGACCGTAGATCTATCTTCGAATAATAACTGGATCCCTGCAACTGGTCAAATAAGTCGTCAATCCTCGGTAAGGGGTACCGATTTTTGACTGTCAGCTTGTTCAGCTCCCTGTAGTCAATACACATCCGGAACGAACCATCCTTCTTCTTTACAAACAGTACTGGAGCTCCCCAAGGTGAAAAGCTTGGGCGTATGAAACCCTTATCCAATAGTTCCTGTAACTGATTGGATAGCTCTTGCATCTCAGATGGAGCTAAGCGATAAGGCGCTCGAGCTACTGGCGCAGCTCCTGGGACCAAATCAATACGAAACTCGACTTGTCGCGGCGGCGGCAATCCGGGCAGATCTTCAGGAAAAACTTCTGGAAATTCGCGCACTACAGGTAAGTCTTCAATTCTTCGCTCATCTCCTTTCTCTACTACATGCGCCAGGAAGGCGTAGCACCCTTTCCTTAGGCACTTACGCGCCTTTAGGCATGAAATCAGTTTTGTCGCAACTCCCCTTCTTTCCCCTTGAATCATCAAAGTTTCTCCGTTCAACAGTGGAATCCGAACCTGCTTCTCATGACAAACAATCTCCGCGAGATTTTCGACCAACCAATCCATACCTACGACAATATCGAAACTTCCCAAATCTATTGACAATAAGTTTATATTGAACTCATGACCTCCCATGACTAACACACATTGCTCAGTCCTTTCATTCGCGCATAACTGCCTACCATTGGCTAGTTCTATAGTATAAGGTTTGTCTAGCCTACTGGTCGCTAAGCCCAGGGAGTTTTTAAACTCATGGGATATAAAACTTAGGTCAGCGCCAGTATCAAATAAGACAGATGCATAATGACCGTTAAGCAAAAACGTACCGGTTACCACATTCGGCTCTTCCTTTGCTTCACCCGCGCCGATCACAAAAGCTCTCCCGCGAGCTTGGTTTCCTTTCTGTGGGCAATCCCGACTGAAGTGTCCAGGCTTCCCGCATGCGTAGCAGTTGTCATTGGCTCCAGCTTCTTTAGCACGGCAATTCACCGTCTTGTGTCCTGGTCTGCCACATTTGGCGCACGTGACGTTCGCGCATTCGCCTTCGTGGTGATACTTGCATTTGTTGCACCATGGGTAAGGCCCGCTGTATCCTTTCCTTGATGGTTCCGCGGCTTGAATCGCGTAAACCCTTGTGCTTTCCTGCTTCTTGGGCGGTGGCTGCTTGAAGTCTGATCCTCGGTGGGAGTTCCATTTCCTCTTGGAGTCAGAGGTTCGCTGCTCGTTCAAGCGAGCAGTCAACATACCCGCACGAACCGTATCCCTTGTAAGGGTGATGGCTCGCGCAACCGCCTCGTCAAAGGTCGGAGGTGCGGCGGCGTTGAGCGGGACTCTAACGACAGGTGGTAACCCAAAGATGTACCTCTCGATTTTCTTTTCTTCTGTGTTTGCCATGTCTGGCACCAGCTGGCAAAGCTCGTTGAAACGATTGGTGTAGGCATCGATGTCCGTTCCTACCATGGTGTGGTTCCAGAATTCTTGTTGCAAGCTCTGAATTTCTGCGCGAGAGCAGAACTTTCTCATCAACATTTCTTTCAATTCTTCCCAGGTCTTGTGAAGAGCAACTTCTCGCCCCAAAGTCTTTACTTGGAGCTTCCACCAAGACGAAGCTGCTTCTTGGAACATGCAGGTCGCGTAAAGGACCTTCTGGTTTTCACTACATCCGCTGATGGAGAGAACTGTCTCCATCTTGTCAATCCAATTGTAGAGCCCAATGGCTCCTTCGGTGCCTTTGAACGGCCAAGGCCTACAGGCCATGAATGTTTTATAGGAGCAACCTTTGTCCAAGGCTCCTGATTCGGGTTCTGGGGTCTCGTTCTCTTGGCGACCCTGACTAGATTCGGCCTTGCTGGCCTCATGCGTTGCAATCGCCTGCGCGATTATTTCTGCGAGCTCCTCGGGTGTCATGGTAATTCCCTTGGCTCTGGTTGGAGGCATTCTTTTCATAAAAAAGAAAATACAACAAACTTAGCGCATGTACTCAGAGCACATAATGTTCTTATCTCTAGACACTGTGACCCGTGTTCCTAAGTGCGTGTGTGATTTTTCTTTTGAAAATATTCTTTGAAAAATATTTCATGCGATTCCCCAAAGGTTATAGTCTAGGTTAAAAACTTCTTTTCCTAGTTCGCTATAACCAGTGCTCTGATACCAATCTGTCACACCCGGCCCTGAGCGGCGGAAACAGCCGGGCGCGCACGAGTGGGGATTGATACTTAAGCACGGGCCATTGCAAAACATTCAAAGATTTTCATTGCGCATGAAATGTTTAATACAAATACATTACATGGATTAAGATTACAAAAAAAAAACATCCAAGTATAAAACTGAAGATTTCCTCGCCATATCCCCTTGCGCGGCGGGTAACCGTGCGCATCGAGGGGATAAAACCAAAATCTTCCAAAAAGCTTGTTTTAGATGTTCAGCGTGTGGTGCTCTAAGTGTGACTCCATGCGCTACCTAGTTATCTCCTGAAAGACACGTAAAAACATTTGAATCAGTATAAACTGAGTGAGTTCACAAGTTTAGTAACTTGATAAATCGTATTGCATCATAATCATTCTGAAACATAATTCTGTTAGCATCATTAAAACACATGCTTGGTAAAACATAGTTCTATCAACATATTCTGATAAAATCGTTCCGCGGGTTACGCGCGAACATTTCTGGGAACTGTGCTCGTCTGTGTAAGTGGCGCTGCCACTACGGGCTAAAATAACGTAATACCGTCCCGCGGGTTACGCGCGGACACTTCTGGAAAACTGTGCTCGTCTGTGTAAGTGGCGCTGCCACTACGAGCGAATATGTGCTGTAATACCGTCCCGCGGGTCACGCGCGGACGTTGTGCCGGAAAACAAGGCGCTCGTCTGCGTAAGAGGAGCGACCTCTACGAGCGGGCTCAAACCCATAGTACTGCCCCATGACCATACTAGGCACTCGTCTGTGTAAGAGGTGCGACCCCTACGAGTGGGCGGATCAAACCAGCAGTCCCTACCCTTAGAGTTCCAATGGTAAAGTGATCACTTACTCGAATCTGGTGCACTATCATCGAAAAACCATAGATAATTGTTCGCATTGCTCATCATGAAACATAACTTAAACACGTAATCGTTTGCTTAGCTTGTAAGTATACCATGATAAAACATTATTTAAGTACGTGTCCCTCGCCCCGAAAACAGTTTAAAATAGTGAAAACAGTGAAAATGGGGCTGTGAGACTCACCTGTGGTTCTTGTTAAGGGATTAATCGAGATTCGGGTTTTCTTGGTGTTGGCCTCGGAATCGAAGGTCTAGAATACGATTAAATAACAAATATATATATTAAGATCAGATATAAGGGTTGGAAAGTAGATCTCAAGGTTATAATCTCGGCTTACCTAGTAACAGGATCGGAGCTGGAAACAATGGATGCTTGGGAAAAGATTAGTGCAAGTTTGTAGTTCTTTGAAGTGTGTTTTGGGTGATAATTTAGGCTACAAATTTATAGGCAAACTCAAGGGAACATAATCCCTTGCTTTAGGGAATTGTAATCTTTTGAAATGATGATAAGGTATGGAAATTATTATTATTTATTAAAAAGAGTAGAAAAGTAGATTAAAGATTCTGATTTGATATGGACAGGACATGCAGGGGCTGTGGCTGGTGAGAGTGGGTGGCTGGCAGTTGACTTTTACAGTTTGCTTTTTCAGTGCTTTAGACAGTGTACAGTAAAAAGTAGAAGTTTTCTGAAACACGCAACCGCCCTCTTTTGGGTGGGGACAATTTCCTTAAATCTGATCATTTTGACTAAGTGTTCTGCGCGTATAACTTGGTGCGCATAGCTTTCTGCGTGTAGAACATTTCTTTGCTGCGGGTAGGTGCGTAACCTTCTCGCAGTTAGGGACATTTGAGTTTCATTTGTAGATTCTCCAGGTGGTCTTGGTATTTCAACATAGTGATCAGTCATGTTGAAGTCAATTCCATCCTGGAGCTTCAGACAAACTAGCTCTCAACGTTCCCGCCATGCGGGTAGGTTAGTTCCCTTCCGCACGCGCATAAACGATGTAGGATGCACCCGCCTTAGCATCATGCGGGATGGTCAACCCATAGACAACATAACGTTTAAGTTACATGAAAACATAAAGCCAAATCATTCACGCATGGCGCATATAACATATGCTCACGCAGGTTCTTAATATGGTGCGCTCGCGCAGGGCGCACATAACACATGCACGCGCTGACTAACATGGCGCGCTCGCGCAGGGCAAACATAAATGCCCGCGCTGATTCTAACATATGCTCGCGCCGGGCGCACATAATGTGCCCGCGCTGATTCTTAACATAGCGCGCTCGCGCAGGGCGCACTTAACAAATGCACGCGCTGACTAACATGGCGCGCATAATATTTACAATCACCTAATTATTAGGTTGATTACTTAGTTTAAGGGGTTGGGAATTTACCGGGTGTCACAGACCCATATTTAGATATTTTGTATGGTGATTTTGAAGAGATTGATTCCTTGACTGTGCATGAGAAGGAAGTAATTGATGAAGATTTGAAAATTTTATTCAAAGAAATAGATGAAATGCCACCTACTACAATGAAAGAGGTTGGTACATCTAAACCAATTGATGATGATGAATATTTGAGGGAAATAAAAGGAAAAGCAGTGGTAGAATATGAGAGCCAGCTGCAGCCTTTGAAGAAATATAGTGGATCAAATGATCACATCCTTGACAAGGATGATTCTGCATTAAAGGAAAAAATTTTACATGACCAGCTGTTAAAAGAAATGTTTGACAGGGAATTCTTTAATTATATGCTAACTAAAAAAGAAATTGAAGAGTAAAGATTCCTGTTGGAACAAATTAAATTACAAAAGCAGCTTATGCTGAATGAAGAAGAGCTTGACCAAGAGGTTCTTGAAGGACTCCTAAGGTTAAAACATAATGAAGATGTTGAGAAAGCTCTTGTTGTGGTGAAGTTTCAGAGTGAAAAGGAGAATATTGTTGATGAGCCTGTTGAAACAACACTAATTGTTGAACCTATTATTGAAGAAAATCTTGATAGACAATTGGTTGTTGACTATGATGAAAGGAAAATACAGGATGATATGATCAAAGCTTCATCTGATAAGGTGATAGATGATCCACTCGAGAATATCTGGTCCGCTGAAAGAGAATGGCGAATTAATATGGTCAAATATGCCAAAAACGAAAGAGATTTGGACAAAACATTCCTTAGGAAAGTTACAAAAAGAAGAAAGTCCAAAGGGAAAACTTGGATGAGGAGAACAAGAAAGAGAAGATAAATGAAGAACCCATCCATGCTATTCCATTACAAGTGGTCAAGCCTGAAGATTATGAGCTGAATGACCTTGGAAGATCTAACTGATCATGAGGAGGATGGGGAAGGAGATGTCTCGAAAGAGAAAGAGGTTGAACATACTTCACCTCAAATGACTTTGACTGGTGTACATTTTGAAAATATTGAAGCCAGAATGGAAGAATTAAGAAGGCAAGATCCAAGGATCATTGCATTAATAAGGCATGGAATGGATTATGATGCAATCAAGAATCTTAGTGATGAAGATCTTGATTATTTGTTTGGAATGAAAAGAGAGGAGGAAAGAAAGAAAAGGGAAAAAAAGAAAAGCATATTGAACTTACGCTTGTTTTATTTAAGAAAATGTAAATACTCTGATGAGCAGCTGAACAAGATGACATATGAAGAAATTGTAAATATGAGTAAAGCATTGAAATAAAAGGAAGATTAACATGGGAATAAGAGGGTTGAGTTGAAAGCCAAAGTTGAACTAGAAAAAAAATCAAGTGTTCTGAGGAGATTTGGAGGGAAGGTTGGTTTCCTTGTACAGAAGGGTGTTGGTTTTGTTATAGTGGAGTCAATGTCAAGGAAATAAGTAGAAGAAAAATTCAAATAATTATTAAAGAAAGTTGATGAGAAAGAGAAAGTTACTGCCAGACACAAGAGAGAAAGGCAACTTAAGGAAAAAAGCAGAGAGGAAGAAAGAAGATAGAGAAAGAAAAAAGTTGGCAGATAAAGCAAGGGCAAGAATAGAAAGAGAAAAGAAAAATGTTCTCAATGAACAACAAGAACAACTGCTTGATAGGTTGATGACTGCAAGAGGTGATTATGGAGATCTAAGTAAATTATCTGGCACTCAAAGAAAAGAACTCTATAGCTTGGAGCTGGCAAAATTTAAGGAGTAGATGAGAACTCAAAAGACAAATGAAGAAACAAAAGCATCTTCCTCCTCTTCTGCACAATCTGAATCAAGACCAGATGTTACTAAACAAGATAAAAATGTAAAGCCTTGGGAAGATGAAGAGAAAACTGATATATTAAGGTAAATTATGTTAAAGAAGGGAATGCCAGTTGGAGTATTTGATAATCTGGGAAGGTCACAACTAAAGGAACTATTTGAAAGAGAGCTGGAGTTATTCAATGAGGTGAGCCAAGAAATAGAAAATACTAAATCCATGACTAAACAACCCAGTCCTCCTAAATCTTCCCAATAAGCCTGTGTTTCAAGAATCTCAACAATATTCAAAGGAGAAGAGGGACAAAGAAACTATTTACATGATCAAAATTTTGTTCAAAAAAGGTGTTGAATATCTTTCTATGATGATGATGAGCAAGGCTAATATTATCAAGATTTTTGAAACTAAGGGACATGTTAGAAGACCTCAAGCAGAAAGACATTTCACATCAAGGGTTCCCATTCCAACCACCAGGTTAAGTTTACAAAAAGAACAATCTTCACCATCAAATGTGGACTTACCAAATAATTAATATTTTGATTCCAGGACCAAGACCTTGAAAGTTATTTTGAAGATTGGTGTGTTGAAGAAAATAATTTTTAGAGATGACTTCAGGGAATTATATATATTAGGTTACAGAAGAGTGGAAATCAATACTGGCCGTCTGATAAGGATCCAAGATTGAACATTGGCCCTTGGATAAGGATTAAAAGCAGTTAATCTTTTACCCACGTGTGTCTGGTCTTCCTCAACCGTATGCTTCCATCAGGGCAGTTTTGTGGCGGTTACCTCTCCACCCCCACCCACGTTCGTTCGTTCCTTTGCTCCGGTTCGCAAAAACATATATATATATCATATCTCAAAATCCAAGACATTCACATTCATCTTCCAAATTCAGTTTTGCTATTACCCACCGTCAGTTCTTCAATCAGATAGCACCAATTTACAGTTTCCATTTGATAAAAACTGGATTTGGAACCCTAACTCCACGATCGTTGGTGGCACCAACTATTCCCGTATCGGATGCCGCCTATTAATAGAGAGAGAGAGAGAGGAATCTGCTCACCAACAACATCCTGCCAACACAAATTCATGCGCTTCGATCTCAATTAGGTGCAAAAACACTTTGGAGCCCTAAATCGAAATTTCAATACTCTCTGCTGGTGCGCGCACATTTCCTGCTTTAGGTTTCATGGCTTAAATCTCCCTGTTTTGATTTGTTTAAAGTAACTTTAATTGTTACATTGTGTTTGCATAACATCAAATCATTAGTGATGATTCCCTCTTTATTAGCATATCTTTTGTTGAATTTATTTTCCCCTTTGTCATTAAATCTACTTTTGTTTCTATCATTTAACATTAGAAAGTTCCCGGGTTCTGTTTTATAGCCTTTTCTTTTGTGTTTCAGGTGACGAGATCGAGTCGATTAATGTTCTAAACATGTATATGCAGCAGCATAAGAGCAGGTGGTTCTCTTTTTTTTTTGGATTATGTTTAATTGTTTATGGTAGTAGGCTTTGTTTGTCTTTTCATATGAAAAGATTGCAATATCGGATATTTATGATTTTTTGTGACAAGGAATATGAACTTCTTATATTGATTCTTTTTCACTTGCAGTTGCTTTAATCAACAATGTTTAGGGACTTATGTTCGACAATATAAGGTAATCTTCTTCGGTTTAGGTTTCTTTCTGGCTTTGTTAACTTGAGCTTATAATGTTCTCATATTGGGGTTTTTGGTACTTTTGTTCCACAGTTACCTGACTTCAAAGAGAAATTTTGAACAATGATGATGAATGGTACTTCGAAATGCCAATAACATAATCAGTAAGTGTTTCAAGTTTCTCCAATTCTTACGAAAAAATTTAGATGATATTTAAATATATGTCTGATTTATGTTGCTTTTTTTTCTATCAGCCAAGCAAGATTGACCATGTGGATCTCCAAGTCAAACTCAAATACTCTCAACTTAAGGTCAGTAACTCTGGATGTGTTTTATAGTAAAAAGAATAAAGCCTCAATATATTTCATTCTATTTTTTCTTTCCTCCCTGTTTTTCTACACAGTTTGAACTTTGAAGTGCAACTATTTAAGATGCAAATGTTACTACGAAGGCATTGATAATGATGAAAAACATTGAAAGAGCCAAGTAGGCATTGGATGTGGAGTTGGTTTCGGCCATGGTTTGGGAGTTGGTATGCACCTTAAATATGTAAGGCTTCTAACAAAGATGCGCAACACAAAATTATCATTTTTAGTCAACGGAACAGGCCAAATTTTCCATTTTTAGTAAACTGTCAAGATCACCTTTTTTAGTCAGCAATTTAAGGTTACACCATTTTTATTATACGGGTAAAATTACCATTTTGAAAACGGATTATCATTTTTGTTAACCAGGTCGGATTACCAGTTTCAAAACTGGCCAAATTAGCTTTTTTATTGTTTGGGATGGATCAAGAGTAGCATATTTAGTAAATCAAGGCTACCATTTTGAGTAAATACTGTTTGAGTTTTGCCATTTTATTTCATTGATTATATGTTGTGATCTATAATCCACAGTAATAATACTGTTTTGGTTCCTTATAATACAAGAATCAACTTGACAAGTTTTATCCTATCATTGGGGTATAAGTTTCAATTTTTTTGTTATCCTACATCAGTTGGTATCGTTTTAGAAACATTATGACCATTGTGTTGTTTTCTTTTGTTTGTATAATTGCAGGATGAATATGAATATACGGTTGAGGTTGAAGTATGTTTGATGGAGGAATTTCAAGTGTGGCCAACTCTTTATGTTTGGAGTGGGCTAAAATAAAAGACTAAGTACTGGACTTTTCAATACTCTCGCGAACATTTGGCATGGAACGGATTTTTGGAATCTATATTTGATGTGTTTTTTTATTAGAGATTATTTGCCTAGACTGATACTGAAATGATTTTCAACCTTGTATTTCTTTTAATGAAGTTGGTCATCATTTTACTCATAAGTGAAATAAGTTGTACTTTTATTTTACAATAAGTAGTATATTTGTTTAAACACTTCCCCAAAAACTCAAAATAACATCAACGTGTGTACATGTATAGGTTATGGGTGGCTGTTACATAATCATAGTTTTAGTATAAACGAATGACCCCAAAAATGCATATAACTACCCACTACTACACATATTCACATGAGACAATATAGGAAACATTTGACCCACTACACAAAATAAATAACCAAATATGCAGGTAAAAACGGTTAATACCTAAAACAAAGCTTACATGCAACACGAAGTTACTTATAACCTTTATTACGTTTTCATGCACAATGCTTGCGCCTATTGCCTTCATTGAAATAATCTAATTTTAAACTCTAAAAAAGGTAAGCATTGTGCATCCTGTTAAAACAATACAATTATATTTTATTTGTTATTCCCATGAAACCGTAACTCCCAGAATGTGTTGTAAAGTAACCAAACCGTCACATTTGTTACTAAATTAATTAATGTAATCACATTTCTAAGTTGATGTTCCCGTCCACCGGACAGGTCAACTACTAGTTTAACAGGGAATAGTTGACATATTTAGCTGGCCTACACCTTTATGATTATCAACAAAGGAATAGGTATACCGGTTCTCAAAGGAATGACTTGTCCAACTATTTAAAAGATCAAGCTTAGGCAGGCTTTCCATTATTGAATAAGAAGAGGAAGTTGGAGTATACTGAAGCAGAGAAGAAGAAAAGACAAAAGAGGCTTAGTGAAATCAGAATGGAAGGGATCACATTTGACAAGACTAAAGTGTTTGTTAATCCCAATGCCAACATGAAGGAATGAATTAGTATGAAGAGAAGAATAAGCAAACCAAATTCATAAGTACAAAGAAATGGAAGAATCTCAAGAATGAGCTATGAAAAGAAAATTGATAATTTCATCTTGAGAAATTCTGAAGGTCTTTCTCTGGGCATAATAGAAGATGACTCTAAATTGGAATTTCTTCATGTGGATGACTTGAAAGACATTACGCAATGGAACCTCCCCAAGAATCATCTATTCCACAAGGAGATATCCATATTCCAACAGAAGGCAGCGGCTGTTAAATGGGAGAGAAGAATGGAAGAAAGACGAAGTTCAAAAGGCTGAATTTGAAGGTAATCAATGAATGATTTATCTATAATTTGGTTTATGCTTTTGGTGTGTTTTATTATGATATGCAATGCCCTTGTCGCAGAATTTGAATATGTAATCTTTTATTTTAAGTAATGTAATTTATTGCTTTTAAGGATTTGATGTGTATTTTTGAAACAAGTGTATGTAACCTAGAGGTGTTTTGGTGCATCTGAGTTTGTTCCAATCTAGGGAGAGATTGTTGGACTAAAAGATGATCAAGGAAGATTGCAATCTTCTCAACCTCCTAAGAAATATGCTAAGTATGGAATTCGAGCAAACCAGTCACTTCGAGCAAGATTTACACTTATTCAAGCAATGTATCTTATATCGAGTAAGGTTATGTTATATAATTCTTCTAAGTGTTAGGTTCGAACAAACTACACTTCATCAAGCAAGGTTGTTCTTCAGTCGAGCAAGGTTTGTTTCAGAGCACACTCTTAACTTATCCAAGCTTAAACCAAGTAATTTGGTGGGTCGAGTAAGGATTCAATAAAGATGATCTCAAGCATACTTGTAAGAAGTTAAAAGGAATTATCATAAGGACTTCTACGAGTAAGGTTCAACCTTGAGCAAGCTACAGTATCCCAGGCATACTAAGTTTGTTAGAATAAAAGTCTTAAACTAAAGGTTGAATAGATCAAGAAGAACAAGTTTGCTCATATGATATTTTCAACCAAAGTTTGATTATATCATGAAAATGAAGTATGCTTGAAGAATATTTTCTTTGGAAAATATTTAAGTAAAAGCTTACTTTAAGGAATGTTCAAGCACCCTCAAGGGTTACAAGGTTTGCTCGATAAAGACAAAAGCTTACTCGAAGATCTGTTTGACACTTGTAATAATTTTGAATATGTTTGAATATGTATTAGCAATCATTAGAGTTTTTAGAATATGTCGGGTGAGGCTATAAAAGGGAATACTAGGTCATATATATGTCAACTTACACACTTTTCCAAGAATACAGAATATCTTGTAAGGAAAGCAGCCGCACCTAACATTCTACCTAGAAACCCTAAAGATATTTCCTTTGTATTTTTTCACTGATTACTATGAATGAAAATCTTTTGAGTTTAGCGTGTGTGTAGCTTTGTGTTATTAAAGCAGCATCCTGGTTATTATTGATTCCGCCATTAATAATCAAGGGGTTTTTAATTAGTTATTTCGTAATCCGTCATGTCAATATATTTGTGGATTACGAGTTTGTAGTGAAAGAATCGATCCTGACAGAAAACGAACTGAAGCTCGACTATTTATGCATCACCATGACTTTTCGATTTTTCAATTCAAACCATAATAATAAATGAATATATATATTAAGAAAATGAATTGATACTCGATTATTCATTTATCAGCGTTACTTTTAACATTTTTAATTCAAATCATAATAATAAATGAATATATATATATATATATGTATATATATATATATATATAAAGAAAACAAATTGAAACTCGACTATTCATGTATACAATGACTTTTCAAATTTTCAATTTAAACCACAATATAAACAATTGAGTCTTTGGAATCATAGGTTGCATGAACCACCATGACTTGTATGCAATTTTTAAAAGTGTGAGTGTAAGCACTTTCTATAAATAAAGGAAAATGGTCATGTTTGATAACTTAAAGTAGTGGTTCGTATGATGTTTGGTGTGGCATGCGTTGGCCTAATAAGTTCCAGCACCCTTTCTGAACCGTCCAGGTTATCAACCGGGTCCCATGGCTGATTGGGATTTATACGCATTGGTTATCCTTAGGTATAAAAAACATGGTGTCAAGGGTTCGAAAAGCAAATGCGTCTCTCTTATAGTTATTACATATCCTTCACGTTAAACAATATTTAAGGAGAGCAAAAATTGAAATATCGAACATTAACTTTGATCATCACAAAATCGTTAAAATCCAAAAGATTAAGAAATTGTTAAGGTTTAAGCCTTTGATTTTGTGTGTGAATATGTGTACATACAACGTTATAAAATATTATAAATACAAATTCGAGCGTATGAATGGCCTTTAAATAAAAGTGCGGGCACATAGCACATAGATTATACATGCAATTTGAGGCCCTAAAATACACTATAACTATACTAGGTCATTACGTCTAACCACCTATCTTATAATAACGGCTGTGATACAAATTTGTGGCACCCCGACTTTAAGCGGAATATGCCCGAAGCAACGTACATATCACTCATAAGCTCGTAACACTATTTATATTGACAATATAATTATTTTATTCAATAATTTCACGAGTACACAAATAGTTTGATAATGAGAAAAACAACATTATATCTAAGTGAAACAAATACTATTCACTGAAATAATCCTAATGTATAACTAGTTTTCTTGTCATGGCACTTTATCGTATCAACTTGCAGCACGTTTAAAATAATATATTTTGTCAACACATGTTGGTGAGTTTTCATAAGTTTTTGCGCATATAAATATATATAAAATGCGCGATTCAACGATTGTCATGCAATAAATTCAAACATAGTGTAAATAAAATCAAATAGTGTCGCCCTCCAGTTCATCTAGCCGAAGCAGTAGAAGTCGGAGAAATGAGAACCACATTACGTAAACAACCGAAGTCGTAACGTTAGACGGCGCAGCTACGTCCCGTCGGACCCTCCCACTATGTGTATGTGTTTGTGTTTGCGTAACTTCCACCAGAAAAACAGTAAAGATGTTGCACATAATTCACGTATAATCATAAACAATATGCAGGAATAATATTAACACGAATGATAAATGTGAATCATTTTGTAAATAAGCGCATAACTAACGAGATAAAATTCGTGCTGTTCTACACCCCCAAAATATTAAAAGCTATAAAAATGGGTTATGAAAAACTCACTTGTTAAGTGTCACACCTCAACCTAAGGCGGAAATGCCGGGACGTCAACTGATTATCACAGCTCTCAAGGTTACTATCATGCATTATTAAAAGTGTCGATATCTATTAAATAAATCCCAAATAACAATTATCCATACAAAATTCAAATACACAAGTACATATGTCAATCAATAACAATATATCTTATTAAGTTTTTTCTTCTAGCGTAAATCCTTAAGTGATCTTGTACTTCGCATCAAACGAATACCTGCATATGCGTTGAAAATAATATAGTTTTGTCAACACAAGGTTGAGTGAGCAACACACCAGTTCAAAGTATAAATAAAAATATGCATTTGCAACAAGTCATATGAGAATAACAAAATAACCAAATGAGCAAGTATAACTGAGATGTCAAGAAGCACAAAGCTATAACGACTGGCGTATGATCATACTAGACTGAGATTATGTTGGACCTCTCCGAATGCGAAAGCATACAAAGCAAATAAGCACATAAACAAGTAAGGTATAAGTTGTTAACACATAAGACAAATTTGCAGTTTTGTGTATAAGTATATATGAGAAATACAATTTACGCATATGTCCTCAAAACGTGATAAAAACGAGTAAAAAGGGGGAATGTGGTACTCACATCGAAGATGAACAAAAGTGATTAAGATAATGAGAATGTGGGAAATCACACGCGAATGTTAAGCCTAGAAGAAAATGAGAGTAAACGGACTAGCTAAGTATATGAACTAGATAGATTCATGAAAACTCAATAATTAAGTTAATATTACATCCTTTTAATCACAATTAATTTAATAAAGATATTATATGTAAAATTATTAGTTTATTAAATTATATATATAAAGTATATTTATAATGATTTATCATACATATAACAAGTAAAATTTATCTTTTAAAGTATTATTAGTTTGTTAAATTAAATTATTAAAATATTCTATCATATAAAATACATCTTAAAACATTGTTAGTTTTATAATTATATGTATATATAAATTTGCTTATAATTTATATATATTAAAACATAAATATTAATTTATATGCATATACACATATATGTTTACATATACGTATATACACGGACAAAAGATGTGAGAAAACAAGTGTTTTATTGTCGGTTTTCAATAAAATAGTTTTAATTAATTATTATTATTAAATATATGTTTATTAATTGATTTAAAAGTAAATAAACAAAACAGATGCTAAAAATACGGGGTGGCAGGGGCTCGAACCCGCAACCTGCCATCCCTAACCCAAAGTCTTAACCAGCTGCGCTACCCAGTGAATGTATCGTAAACCAGAAACCCAATGTTATAAACAGAAACAGACTGAACCAGTTTGATCAAAACCCTAGCAACTTGATTTTATCGAATCCGTTATAGTTAATCAAAATTACGAAGGGGCTTTTATTCAACATGAAATCGCGATCAAAACCATATAAAACAATTACCTTAACTCGCTTGATTTGATGGTGGACGTGATCCAACAGATGTCGGCCAAAAAAGCTTACGAACGAGCAAGTAAACGTGAAAGTTAATATAATTAAGTATAGGGTTAATGAAGGCGACGGCTTAAGGAAGCTACGTGTGAGTTTCATTGCAAAATTATCATCGTTTATATAGAAAACGAGATTAGGGTTCATAGCGTGGATAATAAGCTACGGCCCAAGTTCTAGAACCTTCTAAACGTAATTGAATGAGGGATTAGGGCCGGCTAGATGCGAATTAGGGTTTAGGAACACCTAATTAAACGTTGGTTGATGGATTTGGGCTCAAGAACAAGTTAGGGTTGATAATTAAATCAATTTGGGTTCGGGTTGGGTTTGGATCCAAGTATAAACGGGTTAGATGAAAAAAAATGAAAAATAATATAACATACGTTTATTTAATAACGATTAAGTAATAAATGTGCACTAACTTTATTGATTAAAATAATCCGAATAACAATACGGGTCGGGTTCTAGTTCGTAAATTCAAACGAGAAAAACCGGGTTATTACATTAAGTAAGGGAGTCGAGAGCGAAAAATGCCATTAAGCAATTGAACCGACAAAGTTCGGTTCAAAGATCGGCCCTAAATAAATAAATAGCTAGGCTTAAAAAAAGTTGCTTAAAGAAAATAATTTGGTGAGGACGTTCGATTTATGACAAAGCAATTTATAAAGAAAAAGTATATTGGGTTTTAAAAAAAAAGGTTTTTGGTTATTTGATTTATTAAGTAAATATATTTTTAGTCTTAGAAAATTAAATGGTTATACTAATTATTAGTTAATTCAGTTGAGTCCGGTTTGTTCCAACCGAAAAATTAATTAAGAAAACTAGTTTAATGAGTGGTTCGTTTTTGCTCAGACATGAACCCGGTTTTTGAGTCAGGTTTGTGCCTAACATTATTTGAAAAAGATGAAGTAGTATTGTAAGAAAAAATGTTTGTTCTTGATTATTAGTTTGTGAAAATAAAAGTTACCTTTTAAACATAAAATTCATAAACCAAACATAAGCGAGCTGATTACGAAGAGTGATACGTCTCCATGAATGTCGTTTGGGTTGTCATCATGGAAATAATCATTATGCGTAATGACAAGAAATAAACATTACCTGGGGATTGAATCACAAAATAAAAAATAAAATAATAATTTTTGAGCAATTGTTTTTTGAAAGTCAAACTTGAGACTTGAATTAAATTGACAAGCTTTGATGATTTTGAGTATAAATTGGTTGTGCAAAGAAATTGTATAGAATGAGTGAGCTTTATACAGGCTCAAAATTGTTAATAACAATGTCAAAGTGAGCTAATTTGATGGCTAGCAAATAAGGCTTCAAATCATGAATTTTGACAAATGTCTTTTATAAACCATTAAATGTCGTTGACTCAATTGATAAAAGAAAGAAGATATAAAACTTAGGATTAAATTTGTAACATCATGTTGGGTCAAGAGTTTGACCTAAATGAGGAGATTTAACCTAAACGAAGAATATGGAAGATTGGAATCTTCTCAACCTCCTCAGAAACTGCTAAGTATTGAATCCGAGCACACCTTGGAACTCCGAGCAAGCTTTTACTTAGCCGAGTACGAGATTTTGCCTCCCGGGCAAGGTTTACTTCAAATAGTCTTCTTAAGTGGATATTCGAGCAAGGTATGCTATTTAGTGAATTCCCGAGTAAGGATCACTGATTTGGCATCTCCGAGCAAGGTTCACTTTGTCAAGCAGGGTTGTTCTTCAAGACCAAGTATTTTACTCTTCCGAGTAAGGTTTGGTTAACCAAGTCCAAGAAGCCAAGTAATTGGAAGACCGGGCAAGGTATTTATTAATAAATATGGTCCGAGTATACTTGATGAGTTGAGAGAATATTTCTAAGTTATATCGAGTAAGGTTCAGCTCAAGCAAGGTACAGTGATTCCCGAGTACGCTTTGCTAATAAGTTATTCAATGACAAAAAGCCGAACAGGACCATAGAAGAACAGGGTTGCTCGTAAGGAGTTATCGGGCAAAGTCTGATAAATTCAAGAAGACTGAAGTCTACTCGGTGAATATTTTACTTGGTAAAATATTCTTTAAGTAAAGTCTACTCGGAAACTGATTCTCGAGTACACTTCTATGTTTACCAAGTCTGAAGGAAGGCCGAGCACACTGCGTACTCGGAGACTGAAGATTAATGAAAAGCCTACCCGGAAGACTTGTTTTACACTTAGTTTTATTTTTGAATATGTATTATCGGATAGGGTTTCTAGAAGGAATGACAGCTGTCCTAGGTTGGCAGGCCTACAAATAGAATATTTAGGGCACGCCGCCAGACACACGCAGAGAGACAGACACACACACTACACACGACACATTAATTGAGAATATTTTGTGTGTGACGGCTGTCCTAGGATTCCTTATAAACCCTAAATCGATTACCCCATTTGTATGATGAACATTATATAAATGGAAATCTTTTGAGTGAATCCTGTGTGTGCCTTCTATATTTGAATATTCATTGCAACCGTATGTTTGTTATTGATTCCGCCTTTAACAAACGGTCATCTTTCTAAATATAGTAACCCGTCATTAACTCTCTTGTCAACACGATTAATTTTGTGTGATTTATGACATGATTGATTAAGATCCGAGCCGAATCGACCATATTAGAGGGACCTGACAAGTGGTGTCAGAGCTGGTTACTGCTATTTTTAGAAAGAGTGTTGCTGATTGAAGATTTGAAGAAGAATGACGTAAGCAGAGCACTGTTCGATTGATTTGTGACGTCAGCAGCCATATTCTTCATTTTTCTTCCAGATCTACAATTTTCGGAGTTTTCTTTTCCTTGTTTAAATTAAAGTTCTAATCTTTATATCTAAATCTTGTTCTAATCACATCAGACACATCAGATCTGGGCAGTCGGTTTCAGATCTGATTATTGTGAAAAACTTTTTATCAAAGAAACTGATTTTTTTTATTTCTCAAAATGTCTGGATATGAGGAACAAGAGGTGTCTACTAACAAGATACCAAGGTTGTATGGACAGGAAAACTTTATCAAATGGAAGGTACTCTTTGAAGCAGCCGTATGCTACAATGACATTGACATGTGGAACTCCATCAAGAATGGTCCGCAAACTACTGTAGAAGAAGGTGCAAATGCTACTACAACTGCTGCTGTAAGAGAAAAGATGAGAAAGGTGGATGACAAAGCCTTGGATATGATTAAGCTAGGTTTGTCGTGGGAGATACTGACCAAGGTGGCTCATCACACAACTGCCAAACAAATGTATGATGCCATCCTTGAGATGTATGAAGGGAACTCTGAACTGAAAAACATAAAGAAGCAAATATTGAAGCAACAGTTGGAAAGATTCAAATATAGGGATGGAGAAAGGTTGAAATCAATACTAGAACGTTTTCTGAGTATTGTGAATGAGTTGAGAACAACTGATTATGTAATGATTGACTTTGATTTGAATAAAAAGTTGCTCAACTCAATGCCAAAAGAATGGTATACTGCTTGCAAATTCATCCTTCAAAAGCAGAATTTCAATGAATTGAAATTGGATGATGTGGTATGTTTTCTTCAAGCTGCTGAACTTGAAATGATTGAGAATGAAATGATTAAGGAAGATAGACCAAGCTTCAATATTTCAAATGTATTGATTGTCCCTATGGGAAATCTGTCAACAAAGAACCAACAACAAATTCCCATCATAGAAGAACCAGCTTAACATAATGTTGTGACTCCAAAATCTTTCATTGGGGGTAGCACAAGCACTCAAGGAAATCAGCAGAGGTTCAATGTGCAACTAATTGATGATTCTGACTCTGCCTCTATGTCTAGTGGAAATGTTACTAACCCTGTAACAGGACATGTTCAAAACAATGAAACACAAGCTTTGTTGTCTATGTTCACTGAGTCATATAATGCATTTGTGCAAAGAACATGATTCACACAAGTGTGGTTCAAGATGATTTAGAAAAAATTGATGCAGATGACTTAGAAGACATGGATTTGAAATGGCAAGCTGCCATGTTGGGTTTGAGAAGTAGAAGGCTGTACAACAGAACAGGTAGAACTCTGGTTTCTGGTCCTAATGTGTAACGATTCCGGCAAATTCAGGTATACCCTAGCCGATATATACTATTTATGTGTTATTTAATAATGAATATATGAATTATAATGCGTTTATACGAGTATGTATGATTCACAGTACGGATTATACTCGATTATACAGTTAATCGTATTGGAAATACGATTAACCGATTAACGGTTATTGAAGCCCGAATGAATCGAGGATTACATTATAGACGAGATATATAATATTTAGTGATGTTTACGAAGTGTTAAAGCTTCGGGATAAGTGAATTAAAGCACAGAAAAAGAATTTCAATTTAATGGTACGTCGGTACGTTAAACGAAACCTTTAATACCAAACCAAGCAAGAGACGATCGATCAAGCCGAAAAAGATGCGCGATTATTAATAATATGATGTGCTAAGATAATAAATGTCATTGTTTAAGTTTTTAAAGTTTTTAAATCGGTTTTACATAAAGTTCTTTTTTTTAAGCCGAAAACGACCATTTTAACCTCGTTTTAAGCCGAATTAAACGTTTAACCGAAAAACGAACTGAACCAGATTATCCAAAACATTATCCAGATTACAGAAATCTGAATATGTGGCTAAAAATGGAGATGTGGGTCCCACCCCACCCTCCTATGTGGTCCGATCGGCTTGGGGTAACACCCCTAGCCTTTCATTTCTTCTTTCATCCAACCCTTTCAACAATCTTCATTTTCTCTCAAGTTCATGACCTAAAAACCGAGAGTTCTAGCAAGAACAACGAGGTAAAGATCGAGTTATATTCGTTTTCATCTTCCTTTCTCGAGTTTAATTACAAGAAAATGAGGTTTCAAGTGAAAAAAGGGTGAAAACCCGAGATGAAACCGATTCTTGCATGATCAAGTGATGTAGGGATCTTGGTCCAAGAAAGGAGTTAAACGAACCAAAAACGAATTTTTACGGTTAAATCTTTGTTTTTATATCATAACCGAAACCATGAAAGAAATGGCTTGATTGTGGGTGTAACTTGCTTGGTGTGGTGTTATTGTGCTTGTAGGTGTTGTATCTAGTTGTTAGCAAAGGCTAGAAAGCGAGATCCTTGCGGTTTGAAGCTAGAAACACAAGGTAGTTCGGTTTTTGTGTGATGTTTGTGATTTGGACAGATTGTGATGTGTTTATAGTTAGGTCATGAAATTTTACAGAGATGATCTAGACATGAAAATATGAGATCTGTGAAATTTTGGTAATTTTTGGACAAAGGATGAATATTTGGTGAATTTAATGCTCGGTTTTGGCCAAAAATGGTGAAAAATAGTTAAATATCATGAAAAATTCTGGTAAATTCCAGAAAAGCTCTTTATAACATGTAAAAGTCACACACAAAATTAATGTCCGTTGGAGAAGTCAAAGTAGGCTTTTCGGTTAAACGCGTTTTAGGGTTTTCTAGCTCGGTTTTAGTGAAAAGGGCATATAAAAAGAGATTTTGGTTCTGGAAAAATTACAGGGGACTATGGGGATGGCAGGGGTCATCCAGGAAAAATTTGGGATTTTTCTAAGATCGTTTGGTATTTACGACATATTTAGTGTTTAAATGGTGTTTAAAAATAGATAAATAAATTTTAAATATAAAAATTAATTCTGGAAATATTTTTATAAAATTCCCCACTGTCAAAAAGTGATTTGTGCAAAATTTCAAGATCCGAGACTAAACGGATAATTATTTGTGCTAAAAAGAAGATAAAAACAAACTTTTAAAGCTTAAAACGCGTAAACCGGTAAATCTCGCCTAAACGAGCTGACTGGTGTATAAAAACCCTAAAAATGAACTATTTTTATATAGTTGAGTTAAACAAGTAAAAATGAATCATCCGAAAATAATTCGGATGATTTGAGTAATTTTACCCGATTTAACAGTTTCCGGTGCACTAAAGACGGAAACGGGTCCCGCGGTCAATCGGGGCGTCTAAACCGAGCTCTAATTTCACAACTTAATTAAATTATCAGTCAACAACTATTTTCGGGTCGTGTGTGACCAAACTCATTTTTGAAATGTAAAAACGGATAGCCGTGCTAGACACGCAAAACGGGGAAAACAAACTAATAGTAATTTTGAATGTTGAACTCTAAACGATATCACAATCTGAGTCCGGAGAAGTGTTTCTGGGTTAACATTGCCCCCGGAACGGTTACAGTACTGGGTTAACAGTGTCCCCAGATGTACCGGTTAACACGGTTAAAGTTATATTAATAGTGATTGTATAGTAACGAACTTAGGGATCGTATTACAGATCCGGATTAGTAGCTGCGTACTGTGTTACCTACTAGCTTGCGAAAGGTGAGTTTCACGAGCCCCTTTTTCTGAATTGTTTTTAAATATTTTCCCGGGGCGGAAAGCATGTTACTATTGAAATGTTTAAGTACATCCTGAACGCATGGATTTGCGTGTATTTATAAATATTTGATTGTACGGGAATCGTACGGAATGGGTACTGTACTGGGTTAACAGTTTCCCCAGATGTCCCTAGAAGTGTTTCTGGGTTAACATTGCCCCCGGAATGGGTACTGTACTGGGTTAACAGTGTCCCCAGATGTCCCTAGAAGTGTTTCTGGGTTAACATTGCCCCCGGAATGGGTACAATACTGGGTTAACAGTGTCCCTAGATGTCCCTAGAAGTGTTTCTGGGTTAACATTGCCCCCGGAACGGGTACAGTACTGGGTTAACAGAGGTTTCACTTGTGGGCTCAGCATAATTACATCGCTAATATATGATTATTATAATGATTTGTCACTGTTTATTTAAATTAGTGAAACTCACCAACTATTCGTAGTTGACCCGTTTTCTTTACATGCTTTTTAGGTACTCCCAAACTGGAATAATTGCTACATGCTTGATGATGCGTGCTTTTTGTGGAAGCTTAGTGATCTTTTTGTATTAAATATGTTAATGTAATGTTGGTAAAACTTATGTGTTAACGCCTAGACGGTAACTAAACTCGGAACGATGTAATGTGGTGTGAATTAATGTAGTGGTGTTTTCTTTATAAGCAATGCTGTTGATATCAGATGTGTCTGTTGCATCCCGTTTACGTTTCCGCTGCGGTTACGGGGTGTTACAGAACTTAGTATCAGAGCCATTGGTTATAAAGAATTAGGATGTCTTTAAAAGATACCTAAAATATAACCAGTAGCTCAAGTATTATAGGATCTGAATATCAACTAATAATTTATAGTGACGAGATCTGGATGAACTTGGATGGACAAGTGAGTTATTATGGTCCGGAACATAATAACAGACTTGTCCGCACAAGGGAATTCAGGGGAAGTCACGGGGAACATTAATAGGTAAAATTGGCAACATATGTGTAAGTATATGATAATATTTTTATGTGACAAAGTTGTATAAGTACGTGTATATTAATCATGATTTACATTATGGAAGAAACTATATGTTTGCTAACTTGTGTACAGGTAGGGATGTCGAGATCACGAAGTCCGTCAGTGGAGGAGGACCCGGAGGAGGCCAGTTCCGGGAACTCCAGGAGCTTACGCTTAGCATCCAGCACTGAGCCTAGTGAGACTAGCCGTAGGAGTGCTAGCTTGTCCTCCCCTGCTAGGGTTGCCAGATCCCCCACCCCACCCGCACCACAGGTCACCCCTACCCCTCCCAGACCCGGTCCCCGCCGCACGGTGCAGATCAGTATCCCTTATGTCCCACCTACCTCTACCCCACCCAGACCCACTTACCACAGGGGTGAGTCCTCCCGCCCCCAGCCTGAGCCTGTGCCTCCACCCGTGTGGGGTACCCCTAGGCTGGAGAGGGATGAGCGTCCCTCCTCCGAGGCTGCATGGCTCCGAGTGCTCCACGAGCAGGTGGTTGATCACACCGTCGCCTTGACGGTGGGGATCCAGAGGAGGAGACACTTGGCGGACTGCGTACTGGACAACCAGTACCCGATTGGCCAGCTGAGGAGGGAGGGCGCATACTCCTAGTGGATGATTGACCGGATGGAGACACGGATTCGGGGTTTGATGGCGGTGTTGGTGGTGATGGTGGCAGTGTTGGTGTGGTTGGTATACCACCATGTTTAGATCATGTTAGGGTGGTAGTAGTCAGGGTCCGCTTTTTGATACTCTGTGTAAGCAGTTAGTGGCGATGCTAACATAGAGTGAATCTTGGGTAGTTATAGTATAGCCACTAGCCCACAGGGGGTCTCTTTTTGGGAATATCATTGTAGATACTTTTGGTGTATCATTCAAGCACTAACTCATAGCGGGTTATGTCGAAATGATGCCGATGTAGGACTGATGTATGAAAACTTAATCTGTGGGCTGATGTTTATGTAATGTGTACTGATGTTTATTAATATGTACTGATGTTTATTAATGATAGGAATATGTGTTGTGTATCGAGATTGGAAATTGTATTAATTATATGTATTTTTCTTAATGTTGTGTAGAATGGCACCAAAACGGTCAGCTCAAATGTCAGAAGTGGATGTGGACCGTCTGATTGCTCGACAGCTAGAGGCGGCGATACCAGATATAGTATCGCGCATCGCCGCCAGTATTAATAATGCGACCAATCCAGGCCCTGCGAGCAATCAAACGACCACCAATAATGATGGGGAACAAAATGTTAATCCTCCACCGAACGATAACCCGATTTCGAGTAATGACGCACTGCCTAGGGTGGTCGTTACAGACAGTAATGGCCCTATACCTAGTGTTGAAACGAACCGCACTGAACCGACTCCCGCAACAAAGGGATGTTCAATTAAAGATTTTATGTTGTGCAAGCCCCTAGAATTTAGCGGGTCTGAGGGACCAAATGGGTTGGTTAAGTGGATTGATAAATAGAGTCTGTTGTGAACATCAGCAACTGCCCTGAGGATTACATTGTTAAGTATGCTACCTGCACGTTCACGGACCATGCCTTGACATGGTGGAACACAATAGTGCAAACTCGCGGTCAGGCAGCGACAAACCGCATGACCTGGGCAGAGCTCAAGGCCCTTGTACTGGAACATTTCTGCCCGAAAAACGAACTGCAGAAGTTAGAAAACGAATTGTGGAACCTGGAGATGCAGGGGGCAGACCACTTGGGTTATACGAACCGATTTAATGAGTTGTCACGATTGGTGCCATGGTTGGTCACCCCAGAGTCAAAGAGGGTTGAGCGTTATATATGGGGACTAACTCCAGTAGTAAGGAGTATAGTCAACGCTGGGGGACACAAGACGTTTGAGGGTGCGGTGACGCAAGCTGGTATCGTCACATACGATTTCGTGAGGAGTGGGTCACTGAAGGTGGCATGAGAGTCTGCTGGGGGAAAGCGAGGTACGTATGACCATAGGATCCAGGAGAAGCAGCAAAATAAACGTGCTAGGCCCGCTGCCCAGAACTACGCCATGACTAGTTCAGGCGGAAGGCAGGAATCGCAGAAAAGGACGTTCCCTAAGTGTGGGAAATGCGGTTACCAGCATGGTGGCGTGTGCAAGGAGGTAGTGTGCCACCGGTGTGGCAGGGATGGGCACTACGCACCAAGATGTAGGACAAACCTGAACAATCTGAACCGACAACCGCAACCTATCCGTGCGCAGCCATTTAGGACCCAACCAGCCCGACAACAAAACCCACAAGGAAACCAAATGATGACCACCAGCTGTGCTTGCTTTGAATGCGGCAGCACAGATCACTTCAAGAGATACTGTCCGAAACTGAACCAGGGAGGAATTGGGAGGCAAACCGTGGGTCAGGCATCGTCGTCCAATCCGGCGAGAGGCCGAGCATTTGTGATGGGGGCAAACGAAGCACGCCAGGACCCCAGCGTAGTGACAGGTACATTCCTCGTCTCTGATCATTACGCTTCTGTATTATTTGATACGGGCGCCGATAGAAGTTTTGTCTCCGTTAAGTTCCTATCGATAGCAAACCTTCCAATTAGTGAAACCATAGAACCTTATACCGTAGAAGTCGCTAACGGTAAAACCATGATAGTCAATCAGATAGTTCGGAATTGCCCTTTTATTCTGAACGATCAATCCTTCCTGATTGACTTATTACCGGTAGAATTAGGTAGTTTTGACGTGATAGTGGGAATGGATTGGTTAGCACGTAACAAAGTGGAAATAAACTGTGAAAAGAAAATCGTCAAGATCCGGGTGTCGGATGACGAAGAGGTGTTAGTGCAAGGAGAGAAGTCGGGCACAATGATACCATTTATATCCCACCTCAAGGTGTTAAAATATATACGCCAGGGATGCGTGGCGTATCTAGCAAGCTTGACGGCCACAGATTCTGAGGAGAAAAGGGTGGAAGATATCCCGGTGGTACGCGAATTTCCACAAGTTTTCCCAGAAGAACTTCCTGGATTACCGCCAACCCGACAGGTCGAATTCAGAATCGATTTAATACCTCAAGCTGGCCCTGTTGCTAATGCACCCTACCGACTTGCACCGTCCGAGATGCAAGAATTATCCAATCAGTTGCAAGAATTGTTGGATAAAGGATTCATACGTCCTAGTCATTCCCCGTGGGGTGCACCTGTATTATTCGTGAAAAAGAAGGACGGGAGCCTTAGAATGTGCATTGATTACAGGGAGTTGAACAAGTTAACAATCAAAAATAGGTACCCTCTTCCCGAATTGATGATCTGTTTGACCAGCTGCAAGGTGCGAGCTATTTCTCAAAAATCGATCTTAGATCGGGATACCATCAGGTTAGAATTCAGGAGGAAGATATCCCAAAAACCGCATTCCGGACTCGCTACGGCCATTACGAGTTCTTAGTTATGCCTTTAGGGCTAACAAATGCGCCGGCAGTGTTCATGGACCTCATGAATCGAGTCTGTAAACCCTACCTCGACAAATTCATCATCGTGTTTATTAACGATATTTTGATTTACTCGAAAAGTAAAGAAGAGCACGAGCAACACTTAAGAATAATTTTAGAGCTTCTGAATCAGGAGAAGTTGTACGCAAAATTCTCCAAGTGTAACTTCTGGTTACAAGAGGTGCAATTCCTCGGTCGCGTTGTAAACCATCAAGGAATACACGTTGATCCGAGTAAGATTGAAGCAATTAAGAATTGGCAAGCGCCTAAAACGCCAAAGGAAATCCGCCAATTCTTACGCTTAGCTGGATATTATCGTCGATTTATAGAGAACTTTTCCATCATCGCCCAACCTTTAACTCTCCTGACTCAAAAGGATCGAAAGTATGAGTGGGGAGAAGAGCAGGAAACGGCGTTTCAAACGTTAAAGCAAAAATTGTGCCAAGCGCCGATTCTAAGTCTCCCCGATGGAGACGATGGTTTTATCGCGTATTGTGACGCATCGCGTAGAGGGTTAGGATGCGTGTTGATGCAGAATAATAAGATTATAGCCTATGCTTCCCGACAGTTAAAAGTACACTAGAAAAATTACACTACTCACGACTTAGAACTGGGAGCGGTTATCTTCGCACTTAAAATCTGGAGACATTATCTCTACGGTACGAAGTGAACCATCTTCACCTATCATAAAAGTTTGCAACACATATTCGATCAGAAAGAACTGAATATGAGGCAACGAAGATGGGTCGAGTTGTTAAGCGATTATGACTGTGACATCCGTTATCACCCCGGTAAGGCTAACGTCGTAGCCGATGCCTTGAGTAGGAAAGAACGGGTTAAGCCATTGCGAGTGCGAGCACTGGGGATGATAGTCCAGTCGAACCTTTCAGACCTGATTCGAGTCGCTCAACGTGAGGCGTTGAAAGAGGAACAATTGGAAAAGGAGGGACTTTACGGCAATGAGAAGAATTTCGAACAGCGCGTGGACGAAATTCTCTATTTCAAAAATCGGATTTGGATCCCGACCCTCCATGACCTTCGTGAATTAATCATGGACGAAGCGCATAGATCGAAATATTCCATACATCCGGGATCGGATAAGATGTACAAGGATGTGAAGGAGTTCTACTGGTGGCCGGGTATGAAAAAGGATATAGCAACGTATGTCGGTAAGTGTACGACATGTGCGAGGGTTAAGGCGGAGCACCAGAAACCCTCGGGGATGTTACAACAACCGGAAATTCCCGAATGGAAGTGGGAGCAAATCACGATGGATTTTGTGACACATCTTCCTAAAACGTCCCGAGGACATGATGCAATTTGGGTAATCGTGGATCGATTAACCAAATCAGCACATTTTATCCCGATTAGGAATAATTATAACACTGAGAGACTTGCGCAGATTTATATAAATGAAATTGTGTCTCGTCATGGGATACCCATCTCAATCATCTCCGATCGGGATAGCCATTTCACCTCCAATCTTTGGCAAGCTGTCCAAGAATCGCTGGGAACGCATATTGATCTAAGCACAGCTTACCACCCTCAGACCGATGGTCAGTCTGAGAGGACCATCCAAACTCTGGAGGATTTGTTTCATGCATGCGTACTGGATTTTAAGGGAAATTGGGATCAACATCTCCCACTCGTTGAATTTTCCTATAATAACAGTTACCATAGCAGTATAAAGGCAGCGCCTTACGAAGCATTGTATGGTCGGAAGTGTCGATCTCCACTCTGCTGGACTGAAGTGGGCGACACTCAGGTTATTAGATCGGACCTGGTCCGGGAAACGACCAGTAAAATCCTTGAAATTAGGAACAATCTGAAGGCCGCGCGGGATCGGCAGAAGAGTTATGCCGATACCCGTAGAAAACCGTTGTCGTTTGAAAAAGGTGATAAAGTGTATTTGAAGGTATCACCTTGGAAGGGTGTAGTCAGATTTGGAAAGGCGGGGAAGTTAGCCCCGAGATATATTGGACCATTCGATATTACTGCAAAAATCGGTCCCGTAGCATACCGATTAGAAATACCCGGTGAACTGAGTGCAATTCACAACGTGTTTCACGTATCGAACTTGAAAAGATGTCTGGCGGATGAGACATCGGTGTTACCCTTAGAGGGTGTCCAAATAAGTGTTATGCTCAATTTCGTAGAGGAACCCATAGAATTAGTAGACGGGAAAATCAAGCAACTTAGACACAATAAGATTTCGTTGGTCAAAGTTTGATGGAATTCGCAACGAGGCCCAGAATATACATGGGAACGAAAGGACGAATTCCGGAAGAAGTACCCCTGTCTATTTCCTCAAAAGGAAGTAGTCGACGCGTAAAATTTTGAGAACGAAATTTCTTTTACGGGGGGAGAATGTAACGATTCCGGCAAATTCAGGTATACCCTAGCCGGTATATACTATTTATGTGTTATTTAATAATGAATATATGAATTATAATGCGTTTATACGAGTATGTATGATTCACAGTACGGATTATACTCGATTATACAGTTAATCGTATTGGAAATACGATTAACCGATTAACGGTTATTGAAGCCCGAATGAATCGAGGATTACATTATAGACGAGATATATAATATTTAGTGATGTTTACGAAGTGTTAAAGCTTCGGGATAAGTGAATTAAAGCACAGAAAAAGAATTTCGAATTAATGGTACGTCGGTACGTTAAACGAAACCTTTAATACCAAACCAACCAAGAGACGATCGATCAAGCCGAAAAAGATGCGCGATTATTAATAATATGATGTGCTAAGATAATAAATGTCATGGTTTAAGTTTTTAAAGTTTTTAAATCGGTTTTACATAAAGTTCTTTTTTTTAAGCCGAAAACGACCATTTTAACCTCGTTTTAAGCCGAATTAAACGTTTAACCGAAAAACGAACTGAACCAGATTATCCAAAACATTATCCAGATTACAGAAATCTGAATATGTGGCTAAAAATGGAGATGTGGGTCCCACCCCACCCTCCTATGTGGTCCGATCGGCTTGGGGTAACACCCCTAGCCTTTCATTTCTTCTTTCATCCAACCCTTTCAACAATCTTCATTTTCTCTCAAGTTCATGACCTAAAAACCGAGAGTTCTAGCAAGAACAACGAGGTAAAGATCGAGTTATATTCGTTTTCATCTTCCTTTCTCGAGTTTAATTACAAGAAAATGAGGTTTCAAGTGAAAAAAGGGTGAAAACCCGAGATGAAACCGATTCTTGCATGATCAAGTGATGTATACGGGTTATACAAGGGATCTTGGTCCAAGAAAGGAGTTAAACGAACCAAAAACGAATTTTTACGGTTAAATCTTTGTTTTTATATCATAACCGAAACCATGAAAGAAATGGCTTGATTGTGGGTGTAACTTGCTTGGTGTGGTGTTATTGTGCTTGTAGGTGTTGTATCTATTTGTTAGCAAAGGCTAGAAAGCGAGATCCTTGCGGTTTGAAGCTAGAAACACAAGGTAGTTCGGTTTTTGTGTGATGTTTGTGATTTGGACAGATTGTGATGTGTTTATAGTTAGGTCATGAAAGTTTACAGAGATGATCTAGACATGAAAATATGAGATCTGTGAAATTTTGGTAATTTTTGGAGAAAGGATGAATATTTGGTGAATTTAATGCTCGGTTTTGGCCAAAAATGGTGAAAAATAGTTAAATATTATGAAAAATTCTGGTAAATTCCAGAAAAGCTCTTTATAACATGCAAAAGTCACACACAAAACTTTAGGTCCGTTGGTAAAGTCTAAGTAGGCTTTTCGGTTAAACGCGTTTTAGGGTTTTCTAGCTCGGTTTTAGTGAAAAGGGCATATAAAAAGAGATTTTGGTTCTGGAAAAATTACAGGGGACTATGGAGATGGCAGGGGTCATCCAGAAAAATTTGGGATTTTTCTAAGATCGTTTGGTATTTACGACATATTTAGTGTTTAAATGGTGTTTAAAAATAGATAAATAAATTTTAAATATAAAAATTAATTCTGGAAATATTTTTATAAAATTCCCCACTGTCAAAAAGTGATTTGTGCAAAATTTCAAGATCCGAGACTAAACGGATAATTATTTGTGCTAAAAAGAAGATAAAAACAAACTTTTAAAGCTTAAAACGCGTAAACCGGTAAAGCTCGCCTAAACGAGCTGACTGGTGTATAAAAACCCTAAAAATGAACTATTTTTATATAGTTGAGTTAAACAAGTAAAAATGAATCATCCAAAAATAATTCGGATGATTTGAGTAATTTTACCCGATTTAACATTTTCCGGTGCACTAAAGAAGGAAACGGGTCCCGCGGCCAATCGGGGCGTCTAAACCGAGCTCTAATTTCACAACTTAATTAAATTATCAGTCAACAACTATTTTCGGGTCGTGTGTGACCAAACTCATTTTTGAAATGTAAAAACGGATAGCCGTGCTAGACACGCAAAACGGGGGAAAACAAACTAATAGTAATTTTGAATGTTGAACTCTAAACGATATCACAATCTGAGTCCGGAGAAGTGTTTCTGGGTTAACATTGCCCCCGGAACGGTTACAGTACTGGGTTAACAGTGTCCCCAGATGTACCGGTTAACACGGTTAAAGTTATATTAATAGTGATTGTATAGTAACGAATTTAGGGATCGTATTACAGATCCTGAATAATAGCTCACATACTGTGTTACTGCTTGCGATAAGGTGAGTTTCACGAGCCCCTTTTTCTGAATTGTTTTTAAATATTTTCCCGGGGCGGAAAGCATGTTACTATTGAAATGTTTAAGTACATCCTGAACGCATGGATTTGCGTGTATTTATAAATATTTGATTGTACGGGAATCGTACGGAATGGGTACTGTACTGGGTTAACAGTGTCCCCAGATGTCCCTAGAAGTGTTTCTGGGTTAACATTGCCCCCGGAATGGGTACTGTACTGGGTTAACAGTGTCCCTAGAAGTGTTTCTGGGTTAACATTGCCCCCGGAATGGGTACAATACTGGGTTAACAGTGTCCCCAGATGTCCCTAGAAGTGTTTCTGGGTTAACATTGCCCCCGGAACGGGTACAGTACTGGGTTAACAGAGGTTTCACTTGTGGGCTCAGCATAATTACATCGCTAATATATGATTATTATAATGATTTGTCACTGTTTATTTAAATTAGTGAAACTCACCAACTATTCGTAGTTGACCCGTTTTCTTTACATGCTTTTTAGGTACTCCCAAACTGGAATAATTGCTACATGCTTGATGATGCGTGCTTTTTGTGGAAGGTTAGTGATCTTTTTGTATTAAATATGTTAATGTAATGTTGGTAAAACTTATGTGTTAAAGCCTAGACGGTAACTAAACTCGGAACGATGTAATGTGGTGTGAATTAATGTAGTGGTGTTTTCTTTATAAGCAATGCTGTTGATATCAGATGTGTCTGTTGCATCCCGTTTACGTTTCCGCTGCGGTTACGGGGTGTTACATAATGACAGGATTGGTTTTGACAAGTCAAAAGCAATATACTACAATTGTCAGAAACCTGGTCATTTTGCAAGAGAATGCAATCAATCAAGAAATTTTCAAATGAATCAATTCCAGAACAAACAACCAGGAGGTCAGCATCAATATCAACCGAATCAGTCAAGAAGTCAGCAGCATTACCAGCAAAATTAGCCAAGATTCAACCACAA